>NW_021680372.1:109259-140451 GCF_001412515.2 Diachasma alloeum | reverse complement strand
CTCCACCCCCAGACTTCATCACGCACTTATCATATAAAATAGTATACGCAACACGTGCGGACAGCAGGCGGTATCACTCGGGCGGCTGCGCCGCCCTCGTGAGTAACCGCCTGCTTTCCGCACTAGTTGCGTAGTGTACTATTATAATCTTTATTCGCAATGATCATCGTTATTCAGCATAAAAAATATCGAGATAAACAAGATATAGAATTTTTTTTTTCTAAATGAACTATTTCTGTCATGAAAAAAATCGATTGTCATCACTCCGAATTCATTTACTTATTCAGATAATTAATTAATCAATTGATTATTCAGTTTGAAAAAATTTGTACCAAAATTACTGATACACTTCTTGGAAATTTTTATCAACTTACAGTTCCACCGAAATTTCACGGAATTTCGTCATTGAAAGTTCACAACTTGATGGGAAAATCAATGGAAATTGTAAATGTCTGTGGAATTATTCCATCAAAATTCATAGAAATGAGGAAAATTAGAATGCTTATTTTTGTTAATCAGATCAGGCCTTCCCTGGGCCAATCAGAGTTCATTATTCAATAACATGAAGTGCTTCCCAATTAAAATTACAGCGGGAATTTCTTCCATCCCAATTTCAGCCAATAGGATTGTACTATCGACTGTTACTTGATATAGTCAACACGGTATTCAACTGATAATTTTGATGATTCAACTGGTTATTTCCCCCTAGCTTTTGATAATTTCCCTACAGCTTTTGATGATTCCCTCTAGCTCTGCAATTGTTTCTCTAACCAAATAACTGTCAAATATTATCCTGTGGAGTGAAAGAAAGTCATCAAGAAAGTTAAAATGAGTCGGTTTGGGAAGGATCCGATTACCAAAAATAATCCATCGAATCCCACTCGACCTCCAAAATTAGTCGAGCATTTCCCTCATGTTTTCCTGCGTATCAACGATCGGGATAAGTTTTGCACAAAAATCCCTCGCGCTGCGCGCTCGTGATTTTAATCTGCAAAACTACTCCCTCTCGTTGCTACGCAACACAACAATCGGGAAATATCGGATAATTTTGGAGGTCTCGTGGTATTACTACTGAATATATTATTGAATTGTTAATGGGTGGTTTGGTATTTAGTATTCATGTTTTTATTAAAAAATCAAATAAGTTGGTAAATTCGGGTCTTCCTGATGCTCGAAAATTTAGAATTACATTAAATTTTCTGTAAAACTGAAAATTTCATGATTCTTCCCCCCCTAAATTACTCTTCTGGAAATGACTATTAAACTATCTACGTTATTGATTTTAAGAAATTCAATAATCCCCGAAAGCATTGTGCTAAGGCTAAGGATAGTTTTAAAAAATTTAATTTCAGAAAAAAAAATCTCTAAAATCAAAATAATTAATTGAAACTAAGACCAGTACTTAGGGGAAATTCACTTGTGAAAAGTTCGAAACATACTTGTTCCAAGTATTTTTTGTATCCTTAGGTGAAGTACTACCTCTGCCGATCAAGTAGAAATAGTATTGGGAGGATTTAGCTTCACTACTTTCTGTCGGTACTTTTAGTATTTTACACAAGTACCAAAGGTACTGGTGAAAATTAATTTTTGAACTCCTCTCAAGTACTTTTATTTCGGTACTTCCAATTAATTTCTTCATTGAGAACCGCGAATATTATCGACGGATGAAATGAGCTTTTTTGCGCATTTTTGTAAATGTAGAAGTGTTCAGAGATGATATTTCGTAGGAAAAAATCAGTAGATTGTGATTTTTATGGGTGCTTTCCAAACTGAATTGATTTCCATTTTTGAAAATCGTAATTCACCTTATTCTGGCCGTAATTTACTATTTAAAAAGCGTAATTCACCCGTTTGAGAAAATCGTAAATTACGTATTTGAAAAAGTGAATTAGATTTTTCTGTGTGTTCGCTTGGGCTTCAACATGTGGATCTTAAAAAAAATTATGAGTACTAAAAAAAATTATGAGTACTGGATTTAAGTACTATTGCCACTTATACGGAGTTCTGCTGGGACTTTTGAAAAGAACCAGCCAAGTACTCAGTACAAGTACTTTTTTTACTTGTCCCGAGTAACAAAAGTACTTGCTACAACTACCGAAGTACTTCTCACCAGTACCTAGGCGTCCGATTCTTTTGTGACTTCGAGGAAGTACAAAATTTGCCTTTACCCCAAAAACCATTTGGTACTGGGTAGAAGTACTTTTTCTACTGATCTGAAGTTTTTTTTTTCAGTGAAATATTGTTCATAATATTCACTGAAAACATTCCCAAAAAATTGATTCAACAATGAAAAATCTGCAAATGAATGGGGACGTCTAGATTTTCGGCAAAACTGAAATGTTTGATTACCATGAAAGAATGAAATTATTTAAAGACTTTTTCGCTGATTTTGATTCAAAAAGTATCGAACAAATTCGCTAGGATGGCTATTTACGACCCATCAGTCAATTTAATTATGATATTACAGGGAACAATGTGAATTTTAACATGCGCTCGCATGAAAAAAATTCACATCATCTAGAGGTCTTTCACCCGTTTAGATCAATTCTCCACTGAGTGCATTCGATTAGTTCCCTGTTCCAGCTCAACAAATCCCCCATCGCCATGAACTGTTATGTGCTAAAACGCCTTCGGTCATTAACACTTCACCACAGTTATATAACATTATGCTGTGATTTCATAACTGAGATAGTGAACACGAAATATGGACATTCACTGGTGCACGTGTGGAGTTGTACTCGCACCATTTATCGAACTCGAATTATCCCACTGGAACTTTTCGCAGTTGAGTTGGGAATATTGGATTTATTCTTCACGTGCTGTATTCAGAAAATTGTGGTGGAAAAAATGAGAATTGCCACGTGCGCGAGACACCGTTGGGGTTGCTGAGGTGCTTTTACTTGTCTCACGTGCCGCACGCAGACTTTTGCCACGTGGGGCTATCGATTCCCCATACAGTGTCCAGTAACTCCACGGAATTGCTTTTTTTATGGGCATGTACTTGGACTTTTTTATCATGAAGGTAACGAAGTGGAGTTGAAATTTAAATTAAGAACCTTTGGGATCTTAAGGATATCCATGCAGGGCCACAGCCATATAGCCATATTCATAAATTATAATTACCGTTAAATTTTGAAGATGTCAATTAATTAACATCACTCTTAAACTTTTAATTATTCAAGTACTCATCAATTTAAATATTCAAATGTTAGCTCTTTTATTAATTAATAATTTAGGTAGGAAGATTGCCGATTATTTGGTTAATCGATAATCCCTTTTAAGAAATTAGAAATATTCACTGAATGGAGAATTTACAGTTCTATATTATCAAATATTTCATTCATCGTCGGACTGAGTCCCAACATAGTTGGACTCTTGACTTATTTCATTCCATCTTCAAGTCTGCAACTGACCGCATAGGCCAAAACCAAATTGTTCATCACCTCGCCGGTCAAAGAATACAGTTAGGAATTCATCATCAATGGGAACATTTAAACCATTAACATTATATTATTTTTGATGAGTATATTCAAATATTTATCAATGTAAGTTGCAAGTCCTTTTTATATTCAAGAAATATAATATTGATAGCTATCCCTATATCCAAGTATCTTTTGCAGTCTGTTACAGCCCACACTATTGGGAACTCTGAGGGAGGCGTGACCAATGTCTTGGCCGCCTTGTGGCCGAAATTCGAACTAGCGTGAGCAGGTAGTCGTCAGTACGTTCGTATTATCTCCCTTGTAAACAATTGGCAGAAATTAATTGGAATAATTGAAGAGTGTAAGGTTTTCGTTGGGATTCCACGGGTACATGGAGAGAAATATTCAATAAAAATTACGTATCTTTTCCGTAATTCCGGAGCGAAATGTGGTTGTAGGAAATTTTAAGGAACTGTCACGGAATTTTTCCGGACCGTTGCGTAATTTTCATCTGAATCTTCTGTGAAAAATTCCGATACCGTCACTTAAATTTTCTGAGTCGATTCCGCAATCGGTGAGTGAACTGTGAGTTCCGCAATTTTTACTGAACATTTCTCTCCGTGTACTTTGATCATGAAGGTGTTCTATGCAAGAATTGTGTCGATTTGCTGTCTCTTTGGCAAATTACAAGATTGGACACTTATGAGTTTTACGTGAACAGCTTTGCGATTTTCACCTACAATTAAAATGAATAAAGTCAATTTATTTCACGAGTGATCACAGAAAAATCAACTGGCAATAGAAAATTGAATAATTTCATTAAATTCTCAGCTGAACTTATATTGAGTGGAGAAGTCGTTTTTGATAAAATGTGACAAACACACTTTTATTGATTTTGTCACCGGCTTTCCGATTTCCAAGATATTTTTCCAAGCAATTAGACGATCAACTGTTTCTTCTTCACCGAATTTCGTCTTCAATTTTACGAAACTCTTGTTTTTTAAAAAGAAATTGGAAGAAGGACTGTAGGATTACGATAGGCTGAGCTATTGCAGCCATATACATGGCAAAATTCTTTGTTTTTTGTTACTCTGATATCGAACTCCATTTTTTGATTGAAAAATACTATTCTATCTGCTTTCAGGATGACTTTGGAACTGTGTTGACATGCACAAACAACATAAATCACAAGAAATTTAATAATAACTCCAAGTTACCTGCTAGCACTAGTACGCGTTGCGGCTGGTACAGCGCGTCATTCAGTGCTAGAGTTCCCAATAGATTCAACAATTTTCAATTATCAAATTTTTCAATTAAATTACGTCAGAAATTTTTTTAAAAAATCGTGAATATTTAGCACTATTCAAATTACATTTTGCACAGAATTATTATTCTTTTCAACATTTGCTGTTTATAAATGACTTATAGAAAATGCTCGTAATTTTCCAAAATTGCAATTTTGCAATTATTTCATCACTCTTCCTCCACAAGTAGACTTTCTAATTTTTTTTTGTAATTTTTAAAATGTTATCGAACAGTTCAATATCGAGATTGAAATTCAGACCTACAAAGTTTAAATAATAAAATCATTGTAAAATGTCGAAAAACTTATGGTCAAAAGGAGCTCAAATGAAAGCTCTGATGTTCGACTACACAAATGGAAAACCATTTCACTGGAGAAAAAAAAGGAAAAGCATTTGAATATCCTTAAATTAACATTTTTTGCGCTCTTGAAATAAGAACATTCAAAAAAGATAAAACTGGAATAATTGAACATTAATGAAACATTAATTGAGTCAAGGTCCGAGGGCATCTACTTCAAATAACAATGAATTTATAAACATGAATAGATTAATTCCCGAACAGGAAAAATCATCAATTTAAGATCGACAATCTTCTTAATCTCCACCAAATTAAGAAATGGTGACTTCTCTTACTTAAATAGTTCCAGAAATACAGTTGGAAAAGATTTAATTGAAGATACTGGCTCAAAAGGGGACACTTTTCATTAATGTTTTCTTGTTGACCCAAAAAATCATGAAATAAATGTGACTAAATAGATCCCCCAAACAGACAGTTCAACGAATTGTGTAAACATTCGTTGTTCCGAGGTATTCGTTAAAAAATCGGCAATTAAATCTCGAATTATCCTCTCTCCAAAAATTCCCTTAGTCGGAATGTCTCATTCCACGTGTCAGTACCCCAGATTTTTGTTTATTTAATTTTATTTTCATTTCCGCGAATAAACCCCGAAGAATGCAATTCCCCGAGCCAATGCAGAGGCATTCGTCGGTCATAGTTCCCTTACTACTAAAACTCGGGCCGTTTTATACCGCAGAAATAGCTCAAACTGTGATTTATCGTACCACGTGGCTCGAGAATATTAGCTCATACATAATAAATCGAGGGAAAATGTTCAAAGGATTTTGGTAATCGAAGGAAAACGGAGGGAAAATTGATTTGCGAGAGGTAGTCAACGTTAGTGGCTCCAATAACTACTATTTCCATAAAATTCAACAACTCACTTATACTCCCATTACCGGGGGTACACTGTTGAAAATTTTTTGAAATTTGTTGAAATTGTGAAGTTTAAAATTCAGCTATTTTTCCCAGGATCAGTTATTCCCGATGCATGTTCAATATTTCATCGATTATTTTTGCACTGGGCTCGTCAGAATTACGTGAAATATATAAGCAAGACGCGAAAGAGTAGTAAAAACGCGAGGAAATGCTCGATTTTCTCACCGTGGGTATATCGATTCTAGGGGCAGTACAACGAGTGTTAGACAGTATGTTGCACGTGAGGCCACCGCAAAATACGCTCGTGCCACAGCTGCCCCCAGAGGTCGATGTTCTGGTCTGGCCTATCAAGTTAGATATATACGATTCCGAGGAAAATAAGTGAAGCGAAATTACAATGGGAAAAACACCGTACGTTCCTCCGTTAAATTATTTCATGCATAACTGCCAACGGAGTCGAGGGGCAGAACTAATATGTCCGGATTTAATGGGGCTTTTTTTTGGTGGGGAGGGGTGATGAGTTACGAGGATTATCCTGCAGTCTTTCGTGTTGACGAGAACAGAATGAGTGGGTTTTTTTCTCTAACGCCACACACTATCTTGCTTTCTTGTATTTTCCGTCTGGCTTTTTTAAAAAAGAGTTGGGTTGAAATCCCCAAATAATTGAAGTATAATTTCAGTTATTAATTAAGTGAAATTTCACTGCAATTGCCTTTAACAGGTGCGAAATACACAACACTATAGTGTTGTGTATTTGTTCTTTTCCTCCCTCTCAACCATCTTCATGTACGATCGTCTCTTTTTATATCGTTGTGTCACTCCTTTTTGTATCTCTTTTTTGCTCGAAAATCTTTAGTAAAGTTATTTATTTATTAAATGCACCCATTTTTTACAATACTTTGAAGAAAATTGGGATTGTCTTACCGTAAAAACAAAAAACAATATTTAACGAATTTAATTACGAATAATCAAAAAGTGGAGGTGTTCTTGAAAATTCCTCCTTACGAAAAAAATATTACAGAATAGTGAAGCTGCCGAATTTTTCAACAGAATCGGCCCCAAAACTTATAGCAAATTCAATAGAAATTCAGTATAATTTTCTGGTGAATTCACTAGGTTTTCCTGTAGAATTTTTCCCTACATAGAAGAATGTCGAAAGATTTTTTTCTAATTATTGGAGTTTTGATCAATATTTTCTGACGTTTTACAAGAAAAAAAATGAAATATGTTTAAAAAATTTGATTCATCTCAATTTTTAAAAAATTTACAAGTTTCATCACGAATATGCGTTGTCATATTGCTAATTTGTTAGTAAAAAAAACTATACTTTATGTATATTATTTTATAAACTATTTCCCACTTGTTTCTAAGTGGGAAATTGTTTATGAGAAGTCAATTTATCTTATGAGAAGTCAATTTGAGAAATTATCCCCATTTTTTAATGACCTTGGAGAAATGAGAAAAATCTGTTCTCCTAACTTCACTCGTGGCTCTCATACACCTTAATTTGGTTCTTACAAGGCATAATCTGAGCCAAGAGAAATGCAAGTAAAAATAATTCAAGTCGTTAAAGAAAAAGGTCCAATTAAACATTCGTCTCACGCAATAATTCTACTCACATAAGAGGGAGGAGAGGAGAGTAGAGAGAAATTGTTTATCGGTGGAAGAGCTGAAATGTCGATCCGGTTTTATTTGGTCTTGTCTCAGATAAATGCCTACAGTTTTATCAAGGCTTGGCCTCTCCGGAGAAACGGTGACAATTCCATTCGGATATCCTTAAGAGTCAACAATTCTTGATTTAAGATTTTTTCTCACTTGAAATAAGTAGGTTTTCAGTACAGAATTTTAGGCATTGGGAATTCAGTCGCGACACGGTAAAACGGTTTAAGTCGCACTAAGTCAATTTAAATGAAAATTTCAATTAAAAAAAAAAACATTGGGTGAACCGTTTTACCACTTCCCTACTGAATTATTCTTCTGAAATTGAGTATCCAGTTTCTTATTCTCAGTAACTTATTTGTTCTGCAAACTATAAACTTTTTTTCCTCGTTATTTTGCGGGATATTTTCATCAAATCATACATTTTCAACAGAATAACTGAAAAATCTACTCACAAATTTATTCAAATCTTGAAATATTTCGAGAATAATCAACAAATCCATCGCTAACTCATCTCTCCCTATCACTCGACCATTGAATGGACAGAGGAAGTCATTAAATTTTTATGATTGAATCAATTCATTGATGGATAGAGTGGTAAGAGGGTCAAAGTTTGACTGAGGAAGTTCTTCGGTGGCAAAAAATAGACCAATTAAAATGAAGTGACGTTTCCTTTGACAAAGATTTCTTGTCCAGGAAAAAAATTATAAGATTTCCTAATTTTTATCTCGTGAAAGGCATCAAATTGATTTGAAACCTATTTCCCCAAGGATTAACGGAACATCAACTGTCAGAATAGTTTGACTAGTTGAAAAAAAACCCATGAAGTAACAAAATCCAATAAACATCCGATGGTATCCAGAGTCCCGTCGCAACCGGTTTTTCCATATCTCCTCATTCCCTTCAATTTCTCGTTAACGCCTCCGTTCTCTCGGCGGTTTGAAGTTAACACGGATCAGCTTCATAAACTGTAGGAATAAACCCATTGTAACTGTTTGCGACAAACATCATACCGCGACCTAAATAATATAAACGATTTAACGGCCATTGAAATTACGCGATGAGGGACCATCGCGAGGCCGTCAGATCTGCTAAGTTGAATTAATCCATAGGCTTTTTCCCTTCGGTCGACCTCGCAGTGACCTTTTTCTAGGTATGAAACAATTTTCCTATAAACTTTTGCCATTTCCACCTTCAGAAGATACACTTTAAAAAAAATTTGGCTGAATTTTCCGGAAAAAAACCTTGAATTCGATTTAAAGTAGCTCTATCCTTCGGCCGGGCTACGCTGTACTTTAGGATATTTTCAGTTTCTAAATTTTTCAACTAAATTGCATGGAAAAAATTTGAAACAATTCATACCCAGTCAGTATTATCTAAATTAAATTTCGCAAAATATTGATATTTTTTCAAACATTTCCGTCTTATAAATAAATAATAAAACTTGTTTGCAAAACGGTGGATTATTTTTTATGAGGTGTTAAAAAAATTCTTGATTTTTTCACATCTAATGAAAAAAAAATTCAGATTTTAATCTTTGATTACAATGGAAATGTTGATTTTCACATAAGACACTGGGTTAAATCCTGATTTTTAAACATTTCTTCTTTGAAAAACCAAAACGATAATTAAATTGAGAAAAAAATTAGAATTCCGAATCCAATCGAGTTTTCTGCAATTT
Organism: Diachasma alloeum; assembly: GCF_001412515.2. Classification (NCBI taxonomy): domain Eukaryota; kingdom Metazoa; phylum Arthropoda; class Insecta; order Hymenoptera; family Braconidae; genus Diachasma; species Diachasma alloeum. The sequence continues at coordinate 131,169 of NW_021680372.1, read as the reverse complement.
TTTTGCAGTTTTCAATAATCTTTGAATTTACCGTAAGGGTAGAGCTACTTTAAGGGGAAAAAGTCAGTGGAATTTCAAGTTTCTCTGAAAATTCAAGTAAAGCCATAATTTTTTAGCGACAGGAAGACAATTCCTGAATTTTCAGGGAATTCCAAGAATTTTGAAGGATATCCATGAAAATTCAGAGGAATCTGGAATTCAAGGAGAGATTTCTCTGAATTTCCTCATTTTTCATTAACGATATCCTAGTGCTTTGGCTATTTTTTCTCTACGGAAATGCTTTTCTACTTTTGTAGTCGAATATCAGAGCTTTCATTTGAGCCCCACTGATCCGAAGTTTCCCGACATTTTACAATAATTTTATTATTCAAACTTTGCAGGTCTGAATTTGAATCTCGATACAACGAGAAAAAAAATTACGTTTGCCAAACAAATTTACTAACTACAAGAAAATCCCCACATTTCAAATGCAAATATTTATATACATTTACTTGCAGCAAGTAAATTTACTTGGCAGAAGTATTTTTTCTCTCAGCGTACTGAACCGTTAGAAAACATTTTAAAAATCTGGAAAAAATCATAAAGTTTACTTTTGGAGAAAGATGAAATAATTAACAAATTGCTATTGTTAAAAAGTACGGGAATTTTCATAGCATTTTTTGAGTTATCGTGGGACAAGCCACTTTGGAAAATATCTAAAATTCTGAAACTTGATACATGAATTAAAATTCAATTAATATTAGATAGGGGTCAACAATACCTACATTTGAAAAAACTGATTAAATTCCATCGATTCATTAGGGAACAATGAAATAAAAAATTATTGATATAACACGAAAAATCCAAAACTTAAATTTGAACGATTACAGCGTCCATTCGGAAGCAAAAAATGAAAATAAGGATTTTATGCTCTTTATTACGACAAAGATATTTTTATTCTCTGATGAGAACTGTAATTGAGAAATTATTGTTCAACTTCCGTTGATAATTATTGACATGTAATTGTGTGCTCTGCAAACTTGTGCAATTTCCTATAGGAAAATAAAATAAGAAAGACCTTTGTTATTGGTTTTCTTAAGAATTTTCTGACAGACAAATTATTTCATCTCTTTCAGAAAATATTATGAGAATGATTCCTGAATTGTTGTTCAATATTTAGTGGCACGCCTAGCGAAATGACACATTTAAATCACGTAAAACTCTTTAATCGGAATTTTTCTACTCGTTAAGATTTATTATGAATGAAAAAACTCATATGTTCAGTCAAATGAAACTGTTGTAATCTTATTAAATAAATAATTCATTTTTAAAAGCATCATTACACAATAAATGGATTTGTCTGCGTTGCCATTTACACAATGATTTTATTTTTAATTAGTGAGTCGATATTCAGATTAATGAAACATTTGTTTATATTTTGTTAGACTAGCCATGGATTTCTGGGATAAATAATCACACATTCTCTCAATTAATAATAACAAATAGACTGATTTATTCAGAGTAACATAATTCGTGTGTATAAACTTCGACGAGAGCTTAAACTTGGATTAGAGTAAGTAGAGAATACGAAATCCAAAAAGGATATGAGAACCATCTGTCGTATCAATTAAGAAACCCATTTAAGGAAATCGATATGATGGATTTCTTTATATCTACAACATATTTAAAAAACTATTTGATGTGAATCTAAACGTAACTAAAAATCAATTTTGAGTGTAATAAAAGCTTCATTACAAGCTAATCAAATAAACATATTTATTCAATTCAAAATGAGGTTCATTTAATTGCAAATAAATCATTTCTCTGGGTGTATGAAGTGGGGTGCAGCAATTTTAACGGATGATTAAGGTGATTCGTCCTTTCTAGGAAATAGGGATAGCCAGATCCATAAATTATAATTACTGTTAATTTTTTAAGGAGTGAATTAGTTGATATCATTTTTAAATATTAATTATTGAAGTAATCATCAATTTAATATAGTGAAATTTTGAATTATTCGTTAATCAGTAATTGAATCAGGAAGATTGACGATTATTTAGATAATAGGAAATCCCTTATAAGAAATTTAGATTATCAATTATTTTACTATTTTTAAATTTCGATTAGTGCGAGCTAGAATCGTAATTTTTTTCTATAAAGACAACAAGAGAATAGACTTCAGACAGAACTTTCACAGTATTTTAATAGCGTTCGCAGTATTTCCAATGCCAAATCTTGATTGTCAATTCTATTTATGGGGCTGGTTGAAATGAAATCGCTTGAAAATGAATATTTTCTGAAAACATCTATAGTGTTAGAAAAAAAAAATTTATTGACAGTTGACTACTAATTTTCAAGACAGTGACACTGAATGCGATTTATAGGGGAGAAAAAATAATGAAATTTCAGGTTTCACTGAAAATTCAGTAAAATTGGAGAATTTTAAGGGACATAAAGACGAGAATTCCTTAATTTATTTGAATTTCCAATGTAATATAAATATTCAGTGCCAAATTACATTGAATTTTCAGTAAAATCTGAAATTTCATGATTTTTTTTCACTAAATCGCATTTAGTGTCACTGTCCTGAAAATTCAAGAATATATTTACCGGAATTTTCTGGTTTTCTATTCATTTTCACGGAACAATGGAACTGAAATTTACAGTTCTCTTTGATTATTTCACGAAATTCTGAATTTTCAATGACGAAATCCCTTGACATTTCACTGGTAATTAAATTCAATAAAAATTTCCCAGAAATTGTACCGAAAAATTCAGACAAAAATTTTCAACAGTGCATGATACATCGAATAGATTTTCTTCTGAAATATGAACTACACGTTATTTTTTTCCATAAGCACATTTTGAGTGAGATTTCTTCTTCATTTTTTATTGCCAAAAATGTCATCCTTAGAATGGCTTCATTTCCAAATTTCCTTTGGAGGAAATCATAAAAATGATTCTCCACCTATTGACATCCATAATTTTTTATCTTAAAAAACATGAAAAATAGCTCTTCGTTAATTATCAAGAAAAATATAATAATCATCCTTTAAAAAAAAACATTGCAGAAAAGATTTAACAGTCATTATTCAACTGCCTGCAATAATTCTTCCTCATTAAGCAATAAAAATCCTAAATACCATAATTCAAATTACGTAAAAACCAAAGTAAAAACCGAAAAGTCATAATATTCTCATTCTGCGATAGTATTCTTCGACTCTTTTGTTTACCTCTTCGATCTCCGTAACTTGTTATCACGAGTAGAAAATCCCTGCACGAAGCAAATCATCATGGAGTCTCTGGGGGTGACTGGCGACTCCCCCATGCACCGTAACAGGGGAGAATAAGAATAGTCGAGGGAGAGTTCTCCGTATTCTTCACAGTTAGATTATTTACTGAACACTGATTCCCTTCAGATGAAGCAAGGGAAGAATACACTCATCCTCACAAATTTCTCCCGTATCTTTATCAGTCTGGGGTCAAGGCACTATTAATGATCACGATTAGCTCTTCACTCCGTCCAAAATCAAAATAAGCCCCGCACAGAAGTGAAAAAATCCTCGCGATTCTCGAAGATAAAAAACTTTAAAAATCTGAGTGTTTATAAACTTGTGGGGACACTCGTCCGGTTTCTTTTATTTCATTCCATGAAAACGTAAAGCTCTAAAAAATGCGGATGAAAAAAATATTGCGGCCCCATGTCCCCAATTTTTTTGTTATTCTCCACGAAACAAACGTCTGACCACAGCCAGCTGTTTCCACTCACAAAAATTCCGCAAAAGTCACATCGAGACCTCGAAAATTGTCCGATCACTCGCAACGCGTTTTCAATTTTTTGACTTCTCAATTTAAAAAATGATTTTCACTTCTCAATTGAAAAAATGAAATTCTTTTTCGCGAGAATTTTGTTTTATTCGATAAATCTTAACCTCTCGGCGAAAACCAACGGTCACGCCACGCCCGTTGTGTGTGCCCACCTAACACTGGCCGCATCAGCTGGCATCAGCGATTAAACATCTCCTCGTCTTGAAGTTTTTTCACTGCTTCCCCTTTCTCTTTCCACTCATTCCACTACCACTTCTTCCGCTGGTTCCTTCGCTTTTGTCCACTCTACTCGTGCTCCCTACCCTTATTTACCATTCCGCGTATAGTCAGACTCGAATCGTCTCACTAACACAGATGAATGGAGACTGTCGAGGCGGGCTGCCAAGGCGTTCGATAAACTCCTCGGATATACACGTATAGATATACGATAGTGTGGGGGATAATGCCGGGTTTCACCGCATGGGAGGCAGCGCCATTGAAAATACTTCATTTGGAAAACTTCTCTTCTTTTTTATTCATTCGTTCATTTAATTATTTATTTATTCGTTTATTCATTTATTTATTTATTTATTTATAGAAAACCCAACAGCCTCGGCCACTTATAGGGTTTCAATCTTCACATGGTAATCGCTTCAATCAAAATAAATAAAATTAACATAATTTTAGTTACTAAAAGTATAAGAGAATAGCAAGTACCAGGTGCAAAGTAATTACTCATAATACATATAGTAATAATGTTTGACATTTTACTCAATTTCCGTTGGTGAATTTGAATTATTTTTGTTTCTATTTTTGTAGATGTGGAATTGTCTCTTTTTCTATTTTTGTGGAGAAAAATTCGGACGTTTCAGAGAAGACTGGATTTTTTTTTTCGTCGCAGGAAGAAATTGAAGGGCTGGCAAGTGTGGATCAATTTATTATTTTATTTTCCAGTCTGAAGTTTTTTTTTATCTATCATTTTGATTTCTTTACATTGATGAATTTAAATTATTTTAATTTTCATTTACGCAAATGGGGAATTGTTTTTGTGCATTTTTATGAAGAAAATCTGATTTTTTTACGTTTTCTCAAAGAAGAAATTTGATCTCTTTATTTTTAATTTTTGCATTTCCGCGAAAAATTTGAGTGAATGCTAGCTTTCGTTTTGGGAAATGGACGTTCGCGGATTTTAATTTACATTCTTTCTTAAATTATTCAATTTGAACGATTTTTCCGCTTCATTATTCGGATTTTTTTCCTTTGATGAATATTATTTACCTTTATTCTTATTTTTTCGGATGTGAAATTGGTTTTTCTCTATTTTTGTGAAGAAAAATCAGACTTTTCTATAATTAGTTGGCGAATAAATTTGATTTCTTTATTTTTCTTCTGCATAATTTTTCATGGATTTCAATTTTTTTTCAATTCCATTTGTCCGATTTTTTCTCTTCGTTATTTCAGAATTTATTCTCTCTTGATAAATTATAATCCCATTTTGTTTTCAGGTTTTGAAATTGGTTTTTCCTCAATTTTTGCGGAGACGAATCAGAATTCATGATAATTGTCTTCAGAACAAATGCGATTTTTTTCAATTTTCTTTGATTACAGGAAAAAATTGAAGTGAACAAAAGGTTTTTCTTGGAAACGACCATTCAAAGATTATCATTTCTACTTCTCTTGAGAGATAAAATCGTTTATTCTAATGTTGTGGAGATAAACTAAATTTTTCATTAAAAAAAAACGTATAATTCCTTTAATTTTGAAAGCTACAGCTCCGACAAAATGAATTAATAATCTTTGACCTATCGTTTCGTTATTTTTTCATTTAATTCAAAAAGAGTGCAAAAAATTTACGGCGAGACATGTAGTTTTCACGGTTTTTCATTCAGAAAGAGAATTTCATGTTGAATTAATTTTCTCGTTTTTTATTTATTTCTATTTTTAGATAAAAAAATGCATGAATTTTTATATATTTTTAGATAAAAGAATGCATGATACGGGGTGAATAAATGTTTCAGTTCTGCGGAGGAATGAATGAACGACCGATCCTCCCATTCTTGAAGGTTTTTCGGCGAGGGGGAATATAGAATATAAATCACTTTTTCGATAAAAAAAAAATAACCCACAGCTGTGGTTGTCCTTCAAAAGAGCGATATGGGTTTCGTCGATGTTGGGATTATCGGATTGGTTGAATTTAGGCTTATATAACATTCCGCATTGATGAATATTTCGACGAAGAGAGAATTGAGTTTCAATGCCACCATTTTCCGAATTTCCAGACAATTTCGTTGCGATTAAATTGTCTCTATATGAAACCACAAATTGTCTCCAATATTTTCTGTATGAATTACTGTATGAATAAAAAATCCGATTTTATATTCACAGAATCGACAGGTTTTCTTCTATTCAAATCAAATGCGGAGAAAACAAAATCACGTGGAATGAATTATACGTAATCTTCTGCAGAAAGAAATCATTTTGTTTTTAAACCACACGGAGAGAAATTTTTTAGAAAAATTGTACTGCTAGTACGGGAAAAGATGCGCAAAGTGACGGCCAGGAAAAAATTCCAGTGCCGGCGTTAGAAATTTTATTGGGGAAAACGTGAATTTTTCTCCGTATTTATGTGAAAATTTCAGAGAAATCCCCAGAAATTTTACCAGAAATACCAAGAAATTTTAACTTAACAGCACTAAAATTTTTCACAGCCGGTGAATTGCGATTTTTTTCAGTACTCGTCCTAGAATTGTTCTATAAATTTTCTCTCCGTGCATTTTCTGGTCATGGAGAATTGCGAATTCAGTGGGATAAAATAACAAAAGGTAATGGTTACTAACTAATTCTTCGATTTATCCATGTAAGTTCATTAGCATTGAATCTATTGGTTCACTCCCATTACGATTTGATCCCTTGCATTGAAATATAAACATTGCCCCCAATTCGAAAATTAAAGGCTTCCCCGCTGCCCGACTCAAATATCGAAGTCTGTATAAACAAAAGGTCGTCTAGAATTTCTTGACATATATTTCCTGTCACCTTCAATGATAGAAGACCGGGATTTTTCAGCTCCTCAAATCCCATTTGCCAGTATTTTTTTCTCGGAAAAACACAACAGATTAATATATTGTCGTATTCAAAGAAATAATAATTCGGGGATTCATCAAAGGGGCATTTTTATTGCCAGTTCTTCCAATTAATTAATGAAACAAAAGTATCATATTTCAAGTCAGACTCTAACAACAATAGAACGTCTATCTCTCTTTATTATTTTGAAAAAGGGGGAAAGAGGATAAATGAAGCCATTCGATTCCATAACATTATGTAGGGTGGAGTGGGGCAGAACGAATTTCTTTAAATTTCGGTTCTCAATAAGAAGATTCCAATAAACGTTCAGGAAATTTCAGTAAAAGAAAAGATGATGAGAAAAATTCCCCGCAGAAAATGTTTAAACACTGTTAGAAATTTTTTGAAAATTAAGCAATAGGTGCACTCGAATTCTCAATGTTGTCAATTTGAATTCAGTTTAAGATCAAATCGTTCATGGAACCTCTCATTCAGGTTCAAAATTCAGAATAATTGGGTTTTCCAGGTTACATTATCACTGAAACTTCAATGACATCTAGAATTTTCTAATTCATTGTGGAAATTGAACATCATACCCATCTGCATTTTCAGTGGATTGAAAATTCAGGGAAATTGTTGCTTGAATTTTCATTATCATGTGGACCCCAAAATTGGAATTCCATTGCAATACACCAGAATTCAACTGATTTTTCAATATCAAAATACATAAAAATTTTGTGTAAGTCATTGTTACAAATTTCAAGCTTTTTTACTTGAAATTTCAGGAGTAATTTGTAGTAACAGTAACAGAGTAGTGGAGTAACAGTAAAGTCTCAATAGAATTTAAAAAATTTCCATTCCTGCTTCCACCTCCAAATCCAAACACAATCGCCCTCCAATCCCATTAACCAATTCCCACAAATTGCGCCTCAAACTCCCACCATACCCCAAATATTTACTCATCTTTAATCATGTAGTGTCCAAAATTAGATCGATCGCCCCGCGTCTTATTTTAAGATCGATGACGGAATAATCATAGGGTACGTAACCCAAAAATTTTCGTCGACACGAAAACTCCCCGTAAAACGCAATTTCCCGTTCCTCAGCTCTTGTCACAGAGTAATTAAATTAAGAATAGAAGTGGGAGTATTTCACATCAGAGATGAGAACTCAATCTGTCCACTATCTCCCTTCTGTAACTTCAATTACGGGCGGCCTAGTACTGTCCTGTCGCTTCTGATGATGCAAGTGAACAAGAGAAGCCTTTTACACAGAACAGATCTGTGACGACTTCTATCGCCCCCGAGTGATAACGCATGATAAAAATTGTATTTTGTTTACCAACGTACTGTGTTATCTCAGGGGTTCATTATGTAATATCAATCCAGTATGAGAACCGTGTTTCGATAACCCTCTTGTTGAAACAGTTTTTAATGTGAACATGTCAGTTTTTTGTCGAGCAAATCGATTGATAACGTTTTTTTTTCAATGGTATAAAAATCCTAGTTTATTTGTTCCGTTCATGAAATTCGTAAGATCAAACAATCCAGATTACTTATTTTTTTGTCAATGACGTTAGCACAACATTTTTTCGATTTATAATATTCACCTAAGTTGAAAATCTGACACAATTGTTTAAAATAAATCTCATTCAATTTAATAATATAAAATAAACAATGAATTACCTCTCTATATAATAAAAAAATACGGACATTTAAAAATTCAGGAGACGCCCCCATCCCTGGAGGGTCTCAAGGGTCTTAGGGGCCCTAAGGGTCATAGGGACCCTAAGGGTCATAGGGGCCCTAAGGGTCATAGGGGCCCCAAGGGTCATAAGGGTCATCGGGGTCCTAAGGGTCATAAGGGTCATAGAGAGACTAAGAGTTATGAGGGCCACGAGGGTCACAGATGTCCTAAGGATCTTAAGGGTCACGAAGGTCATAGAGGTGCTATATATATGAGGGGTGCCCATATATAGGGGGGGTGCCCATATATGGGGGGGTGCTCATATACGGGGGGGTGCCCGTATCTGGGGGGGTACCTATATATATGAAGGGTGCCCATATAGGGGGGGTGCCTATATATGATGGTGCCCATTTATGGGGGGGGGGGAATTATACGTATGTGGCCTCTTATGGTAAAGTATGTATAGAGCTATCGGAAAAACCCTCCCGGTCACACCCACTCGGTCACACCGGGAGGGGGGAGCGAGCGAAGCGAGCGGGGAGGGGGGCAAAGCCCCCCGGGGTTGGCGAGCGGAGCGAGCAGGGGGCGTAGCCCCCTAGTATACGATCAAAAAATAATGTGTCAGATGAAGACAAGAGCAATTTCCTACTTGTTTATTTTATGTTTCATTCTAAAAGATTGAATATCGTTCAAGCTCATCAGCTCATTCTATTAGATGTAGTAATGCCTGTCAATCTAGCAAATTGACACAGTCCAACGTAAATATTTCTCGAGTTATCACACATAAGGGTGGTACTTCGGAAATAATGGTAAAATGCCCATGACTCCGCAAGCTTGTGCCCGGAAGTTGTTCCGGATTGTTGTCCTCATGAATAGATATTACCGGCCTGAATATTTTAGCATAAAGATAATCTCGATTGTTTCACTAGAGTCAACAATATCCGGAAAATGCGGCTGTCTTTCTTTTCTTGCTGATGATTCGACCAAAAAGATTTTCGCCGAGTCAGTTCCTTTGAGATATTGGAAAAGCTGCACGCCCCATGACAAACCTCCCCCATGAAAAACCTTGTCGAATAGAATTTTTTTTCTCAATGTCATTTTTAATATTGAGTTAATGACCCTCGTATGACCTTGATATGATCCATATTACATCTACTATTTTTGCGGTTGAGTTAGAATCCCAAAACCATAATGTATGTTTCATATCATTTTTACATAAGATATGCTATACTTTTTATCCTTCCTCTATTTACTAGTATTTGAAAATTGTAATTTGATTGGTCTATTCATGTCAACTTTACGTGATTTCCGCACGGCCCTCATATGAGTTTCATACACTGAGAAAAAAAATTCTAATATCTGAAACATATTTACTTGAGACAAGTAAAGACAAGGACCTCACAAGATCCTCTCAGAACCTCATAAGGCCTTATAGAGCCCTCAGATGACCTTCATGAATACCGAGAATTAATCGCTACATGCATTGATTAAAATACCCGAGCGTGAGAGAAGCCCCTCAATCTCAACTCTGCCATAAACTTTCAATTAATTACGACTCAAAAGGAGGCACTCAGTGAATAGATGAATGAACGTGAAGATGAAAGGAGGGTTTATGAACGTGACTTATCCAGAGACACTGGTGTCTGACTCTCCGAGACCCTCACTATCACCAAGATCGATACAGTGATATAAGTTTCTTCCACAGGCGAGTAGAATGAACGAGAATTCACGATATAGCACATTACGGCTTACGACTTGCTTTATGCTGAATTTCTGCCCCTTTTATTACGCCCACCATGTTTCCGGGCTTGTGAGCGTCTCGAGGATTTCATAAACGAGGGAACTTTTATCAGTTCATGGAAATAGTAGAGTACAACCCTCATTGTTTGGAAAGATTATCGATGTTGAGGTGGATGAATATGCCAGCGATTTTTTTGATGAATGTCTATTTTTTTGTTTTTTTCAGGCAAGTCTATTTTGTCGTGGTTTACGCTTATTTTGATGCTCTTGGTTGAAAGATGTGGGAAGTGATAAAGTTTCAATTTATGGAGATTGAGCTCGAGGGAGATTGTCGGTGAAGTTCGTGGTTTATGATGGAAATTGAAGGTTTTTTTCCAATTTCAGAGTGCAGTTTATTGAATAGCTGAGGAAATTTTTCGTTTGAAATATTACGGAGAAGTTTATTTTAGTGAAATGTGTTGCAAAATGTAGAGAAATAGGAAAAGAAAACCGACATTCTACTAGTTTTTATTAAATCGAATAGTTGAGGTAGTGTCATTGATATTTTTTAACATTAAATTCACTTTCGGACATTTTTGCCTGAAATTGCTAGCACACTTTTTGGAAGCTGTCATCAAGTGACAGATCTACTTGAATTTCAAAGAATTTCGTTATTGAAAATGAAGAATCAAGTGGTGAATATCAAGTGGGGAATGCTTTTGTATTCGTATAGTATAACTAATTCTGCTAATAAATTAGCAATATGCTTTCGAATGATAATTTACACATTATATTTCATCTTTAATCAATTGTGCTACATTTCTTGACTGACGGTAGTTGATTATAATCAAAATATAAATATATTTTGGGGTATAAATACGTACTGGTACATGAAAATTATAGCACATTCGCAACAATTCATATTAAATGACAATGAACATAAATTTGAGGTGCATGAGTGTGATAAAAGTATGCGAAAATTGGATTTATTTTTTACAGTGTACTGAAGCCCTAATATTCCTCTCCCCAAATGACTCACGTAATGTTCCGTAAAAAAATCAAAAGCTCCATCCACTGATCGTGCCTCGAACAGTTTCCAGCACAATCTGACACTCCAACAATCTTCATTCTCATTGTTCAATTCCAAACGTTTGCGTGATGCCTCAGCACTTGCCGGTGCTGTAAAAAAACTATTGTGCGCCCAACATCATAAGCCGAGATGTCCACCTCCAGATTGCACTTTGGTCCCACTTTATGTGCACAAGTCTCGCAATTTCTTTTTTCCTCAGTTTTTTTGCAGGCGGAGAGTCACGGTACTCTTACGGCACGGAGAGGTGCGAGGGGAATATACAATTAATCCGACAGATAACGTGACCCGCGGAAATGTTGTAGGGGGAATACGGCAAGAGAAACCTCTCGATCCTGAATTTGCGTCATAAGGAAATTACATTTATTCGTTTGAACGGATAAATGGAGATTGCGATCACGTTTTTGAGTTATTTAGTTCGTTTTGCGTTAGGTAAATCCGTTCTTGTTTTTTTGCTTTCAAATGGAAGCTTTATATTTGTCGGCCGAAAACGAATTTGTTATGAAACGTGAATAAATTGTTTTTTACAATATTTCTGTACGCACGCGGAGAAAAAATTCTGATATCAGAAACGTTTAATTCTTGCAGGCATCTCAACTCACGTGGCCCGAGAACGATCTAATGCTATAAAATATTCTTTTACTAAACTATAATTTTGTCGTAAATGAACTCGCTCAAATCGTGTAGAAGAATCGTCAATTTTCAAGCATTTATTGTTTTTATTATCTATTTTTAACATGAGAATGAGCATTATTATTATTCTTAGTTTTGAGGCTTTCGCGGCCATGATTAATGAAATCTTTGGCTTCCGGATGGATGCCGCGTTTGGATTCAGCGTTGCGCCGACGTTTCGCAAACATTGCAGTCTGCATCTTCAGGGCTATGAGCTCCGATTCTGAGCTCCGATGTCTAGGGGTAGTCCTTATATGCCTTCCCTTGTGGTGGTGGGGGAAGGGGAAGGGGGGGGGGTGATCAGCCAATCATATATTTTTAATTGATCAGCTGGTCAATTAAAAAACCGGGAGGACGGTTTTCCAAATGGGGTTCACTTGATATCCTCTGTCCCTGTTGAGGTTGTTAGGGTTTTTATGGATCTCCAAACCCTCTCGGTATTTCCTTTCGAAATACCCTTGAGATTTGGCCAACATTCTGGCTTGGTCGTACTGGATAGTATGTCCAGTGTCCATCCAGTGTTCAGCCAGGGCAGACTGTTCTAAGTGACCGTATTTGGAGCACCGCTGGTGTTCCTTGATCCGTGTACTGATCTTCCTCCCGGTTTCTCCAATGTACACTTTCCCGCATGAGCAGGGGATCTCGTACACTCCTGGTGTGCTCAGAGGTGGTCTTGGATCCTTTGCACTTGGCAGCATCTGTCCGATCTTCTTTGGAGGCTGGAAGATCGTTCGAATGTTATGTTTGCCAAGTACTCTACTTATGCGTTCTGTTGTGCCTCTCAGATAGGGGAGGAGGGCCACTTTTGGTCTTTCCTGGTTTTCCCCAGGATTAGTCTCCTTTTCGGGAGATGAGAGCTTGATCTGTAGTTTCTGCTTGATCTTCCGAATTTGTTGGATGTTATATCCATTCTTGGTCAGAGCTATCTCAAGATGTTCAACTTCACTGTCAACGTTGGAGGGTTGAGAGATTGTAAGTGCTCTATACATTAGGGAGCTAATAACGGAATTCTTCTGGGAGGGGTGGTGATGGGAGGTAGCATTGAGATACCTATCTGTGTGGGTTGGCTTGCGATATACTTGGTGGCCTAGAGTGCCGTCCTCGTTGCGTCGAACCAGGACATCTAGGAATGGAAGACATCTATCTTGTTCAATTTCCATAGTGAACTTGATGCTCACGTGCTGAGTATTCAAGAACTCCAGGAATTCAGTTAGAGCAGTCTTTCCATGTGGCCAGATGACAAAGGTATCGTCCACATACCTGAACCATACAGTAGGTTTCTGAGGTGCTGACTTCAATACTTCGTTCTCGAAGTGTTCCATGAATATATTTGCAATAATCGGGGAAATGGGAGACCTCATTGCCGCTCCCGATTTCTGCTCATAGTACTCTCCTTTGAACTGAAAGTATGTAGAAGTCAAGCAATGCTCAATCAGGGGAAGAAATTGGGAAGAGATGTTGTTGGATTTCTGGATGATTTCCAAGGTTTCTGGGATTGGGACGTTAGTGAAGAGTGATTCCACATCAAAACTCACTAGGATATCATCTGGAGAAGTCCGGAGATTTCTCAGTTTGTTGACGAACTACGAAAGTTGACTGGCCTGAATGGTTCATACATTCAGAACTCACTGGATTTCGTCAAAAACTGAGAAATCTCCGGACTTCAACCTCAACAGGGACAGAGGATATCAAGTGAACCCTATTTGGAAGACCGTCCTCCCGGTTTTTTAATTGACCAGCTGATCAATTAAAAATATATGATTGGCTGATCAGCCCCCTCTTCCCCTTCCCCCACCACCACAAGGGAAGGCATATAAGGGCTACCCCTAGACATCGGAGCTCAAAATCGGAGCTCATAGCCCTGAAGATGCAGACTGCAATGTTTGCGAAACGTCGGCGCAATGCTGAANGGAGATTTCTCAGTTTGTTGACGAACTACGAAAGTTGACTGGCCTGAATGGTTCATACATTCAGAACTCACTGGATTTCGTCAAAAACTGAGAAATCTCCGGACTTCAACCTCAACAGGGACAGAGGATATCAAGTGAACCCTATTTGGAAGACCGTCCTCCCGGTTTTTTAATTGACCAGCTGATCAATTAAAAATATATGATTGGCTGACCAGCCCCCTCTTCCCCTTCCCCCACCACCACAAGGGAAGGCATATAAGGGCTACCCCTAGACATCGGAGCTCAAAATCGGAGCTCATAGCCCTGAAGATGCAGACTGCAATGTTTGCGAAACGTCGGCGCAACGCTGAATCCAAACCCGGCATCCATTCGGAAGCCAAAGATTTCATTATTATTATTATTATTATTATTATTACATTATATTAATCCGATAAAATTGTTCATCTTCGATTTTTATTCTTTGCTATTTTTTTTATGTATTCTATCAAAATGTGAGGGTAGAAATTGGATTGACGGGTATTCTTTCATTATTTGAAAAAATATATCAATTTTAAAACTTTCCGGAGACGTTGAAAAATCGAAATTTTTATTTTCTTGCTGATCATGTATTTCTGTTCTTTTTTTCACTTTCTTCAATTGAAATTAGATCATATAGAAAGGAAACATATTGAAATTTTTTCATCATTAAAAAAACAATTTTTAAATTTGTCAGAAAAATAAAAAATCGTTTTGTTTTATTTTCTTGTTGATCATCTCTCCCTGCATTTTTCTCATTTCCTCTCAATGAAATCAGATCATGAAAACGAAAAATTTCATTTTCATAATCTGATTTCATTGAGAGGAATTATTATATTATACTGATATTATTTAACATAAATATCTCTTCATTTGAAAATGAGAAAAACTGTTCCCACAATTAGTATACTACAATGGGAATAGAATCCAATAAATTTAATTTAATCTAATCGCAAAGACAAATTGGAAAGAAAACAACCAAATAAATTAATATAAGATAATATAATCTTGCGAGATTAGTTCGCTAGTGAGATTTTATTCGAGTTTCGTCAAGCGCAAACATGCTGAGATTTAAGTCATTGAAAATAATTTTCGGTTTTGGATGATTTATTGGTAAAGGTACACAGCATCAACCTCACGTGAAAACCTAGGTTGCTATTAAGGAATTTAAACCTCTTTGAGTCATCTCATATTATAGAATAGATGCTCACATAGATCAATGGGTGTCCCCAAACGGCATACCTTTCCCTCTATAGGCATGTTAATATAAATATTAATTTTTTTTTTAAGGTATTCAAATTAAATTCAAAGTGCATGGTAAGGCGAATTAATCTAGCCCTACCAGCACTTAGCATGACCCAGGGTTCGCGACGGGGACGCGGCTGGTATGAACCCCAAGAAACCCATATGGATAGAGGTTGGCGAGGTGCATGTTTGCCGATTTATTTTTAGAAAATTTGGCATAAATACGGTGAAATCAGTCGATAAAAATCCGAAATCTTGGAATATGATAGCTATGATTGCTCGTATGATTGAGCTTAACTTTTGCACGCAGTTTCAGTCCGATTGGTCTAATTAATAAATCAATTCATTAATATCTAAAGATGTTCTAGTTTATAATTGTGGAATTATATCATTAAACTAATGGGTGATGCTAAGAGAAAACATGATATGAAATAAACCTACTGAAGATGATTTTTCACAGCTACAACGAATGTCTCTCGAAATTTTGTCCTGAAATCACTGACGGAGAAGGAAATTGCGTAGTCGAATGAGAAATCAATTTTTGTTCCGTGATTGCTCCCATTTTTTATGGAGAGATGGAAAATGTTCTGGTGGTGTGAATTGAAGTTTAAGAAACGAGAAATGAATCCTTATGTCGTGTCTATTCTTAATCAATTTAAGACAATAATGATCATAAATGAAGCAAATGATTCATGTAATGGATTCCCATTTATTCATCAAATTAGTTGAGTAACGAGGGGATGGTCTCAATGGCGAAGTTGAGGCAAGACTGGAGTTAATTATCTGCGGTTTATCTCTCTCAAAAAGAAATGAACATCTCCAAGTACAAATTTATTCGAAGTTCTTTTCAATTTAATACAGGAGACCAAATTCTGATTATTTCCTTACTATGAGGTGGAATTTTTATCTACTTATTTTTTTTTTTGCTTCCGGATGGAGGTTTTGTTAATGTGATTTTTTTTTCATTCTTTAATTTTGTTTGGGAATGACTCAGGATGTCATGAAACGTGGAGAAATGATATTGTTAGCACGTGTCTGTACGTATGTGTGTGCGTGAAAATTCAGGGGAATCTGAAATTCAATGATAGATTTTCCTGAATTTTCATTAATTTTCGCGGAATAGTTGAGCTGAAATTTACAGTATGCACGAATTTTTTCATGAGATTATGGATTTTCCACGAAAAAATTCCTTGATAATTCAGTGGAAATGTCACACATTAGAATTTTCCAAGATACCGGAAACTTCAATGAAAAATTTTCAACAGTGCACTTAATTTCTGAAATATAAAAAAAAAATTGAGAATTGCGAAAATTCAAGCAATTATTCTCCTGAATTTTCAATTTATCTAAAACTCAATTGAATGTGATATTCAATTCTCACAATCAGTTTGAGATTCGACAGTCTCATTGGACTATTCATGATCGTCCAACATAAAAAAAACCATTTCGTTGGATTTCCAAGATGAATAAGGAATTCTATGAAGGATTCGATGTGTAATTGAATTCAGGCTTAGAATATTGATAATTCAAATACAGCTGTTACTTAAAATTAAAGAAATTCTTAACAGTTTAGTAGTGGAAAATCCAAAATCAATTCGAGAAAAATACAACAACAAATTCTTTTCTCAATACCTGCAAAATAGAAGCCCCATTCCCGTCTGTCGAAAAACTTTTCTTGTATAAAACTGCACAGACTGTAAAAATACAATCTCCACATGTTCCTCTTGACTCATTAGCCGGGATATTTCCATAATACTACGCATGACATTTTCAGGCTCATCACACTTCATTAAAGCCATATTGGAAATCAATAATTAAAATAAAAACAGCTGGACTCTCTTTTTATTGTTCCCAACTAATTTATTTTCCTTACCTACTTTTTCTGTCACAAAATAAATAACATGAAAAAACCCTCAATAACGGGATATCTTCGGTGGCTAGGAAATATACTTGAAATTAAAAATCTTTGTGCAAAATTAATATTGACTTTGAGTGCAGAAAAAGCGTAACCTTTATTGCGGTGAAAAAAGGTTTAAAGAGGAGAGTCTGATGTTGCTGGATGCCCGCATAGAATTATATTTAGCATCTGTTTGTGTTTTCAGGGTAGGATGGAAGGGCGAGGCCGGAATCGGGGTTAATTGATTTGAGAGATACGAAGAGCGTAAAACGGAACCATGAGAGAGCATAATGGTATACAGTCGATTGAGTTCGTCCCAAAATGCAGTCATTGAGGTACCTGCTGCTATTATGTTCTATCTATAAAGTACATGTGAGCTATTCCATGCCAAATGAGTCAACTGCTGACTCTCATCCGCTTGGAAATTGATTTCCATTTTCTCTACGAATTGGGGGAGGTCAAAATAGTATATTTCGTCATTGTAATTTAATAATCTTTTTTTTCCACCCCTAGATGCTCATAATACCGAATATTCAAATAAAAATTTGAAAAACTTAAATTTTCAGAATTATGTCACCTTTTATTTTTCTCATATTTTTTTCAGTAACCCTTATAATCAAAACAAGTACTTTGAGCCATCATACGAGTTTGGTTTCGTCCTGAATCTATTTTGTTTTCAATTTTTTGTTTTCGAAATTCCGCGAATTTGGTCAAAATACCACAAAACGACTTCGATTATGTATTGCAAAAATATGGAATATATATATATTTAGATTCACTCATACTGTTTATAATCAAAGTCAATCAACGCCATTTTGGGATATTTGGACCAAATTTTTTGTTTGAAACTCTTATAATCAATACAAAATTGGTTTTGTTTTGATTACAAGAGTTACTGAAAAAAATCAAAGGTGACATAATTTTGAAAATTCGATACTACCCTGAGAGAAAAACGATTTGGTTCTCAAACAAGTATTACTTGTGCCAAGAAATAGTATATTTCAGCACGTGTGGGGCAATTTCGTCTTTAACGTGTGTGGGGTTTACAGCATGAGCCGAAGGCGAGTGATGTAATCACACACGTTAAGGACGAAATTTCCCAACAAGTACTAAACAAAATTTTATGTCACGAAGCCTGAAACCGGCTGAATTAGAGACGAGACGCGAAGCGTCGAGTGTGTAATCCAGCCGGTTTCAGGCATGAGTGGCATAAAAGGATTTTTTTGTGCCAAACATGCAGAGTGCGCCGGAATGAAAAATTTTTGTCGCAAAAATAGATTTAGTAGTTTAAAAAAATTGCATTCTCTGTACACGCAAGAAATGTCATTTCTAGCACTACTTCTTCCTTCTTCGATACTCCCATACGTATTTAGCTCCCGAAAAATCTTTGTTTTATGCGGAACAAGGCATAGTAGTTTTTCGTTTCGGCTGTCTAATAATCACAGACGAGAAATGAACACTTAAATGAAACAATAATAATGATATGTTAGTAATCTTGTAACTTACGGATAAAATAATTGCTGATCAATTTTCCTCTATATGAGATATTTTCATCCAGAAGAGGCACCGTCTGGTGTGAATTATCCACCTCTTGAGCTAAATATTTCGTTGCTGTCGAAGGCAGAACAATTATTCATTTTTGAGACTTTCAAATTCGAACCAAACAAATTCTTTTTTGGCAATTTTCAACTAGCGATTTTGTTGGCACAAACAAGACTTGTTTGACGTATTTGTTTTTCTCTCAGTGTATGAGCACCTAGGGATTGAAAAAAAAATTACTCAAAATATTCTTACGGATGGTAGAAAATCGAAAATTTTTACGTGTCATAAATCAAAATCGGATGAATAGAACTGGAGTTATTGAAAAAAAGGAAAAAAAGAAAAAAAAGAATATCTCCGGAATGGGCTGTCGAAAAAATCTGAAAAAAACTGAGAGATAGTTTTTCAAGCCGCCCAATCGTAGAAAAAATCGAGATCCAAGAGGGTGAGGGACAGCCGTTGACTCATTTGACATAGAATACCTCACGTATACCCTCTTTCCCCCTGTATAAGACTTTTGGTCGGTGATAAATTGTGCAGCGTTAGACATTTTCAATTGTGGAAATTAAAGTCAACGCGGACGTTGGAGATAATGGGCTGGCCTGTTAGTCGTGTGGTAAGTCGCGTCGAGGTCGAAGTCATTGTAGTTTCGTTTTTTTTTTCTTTGGACTGATGAAAAATTTTGGATGAAATTGGCGATGCACATCTTGGAAACTTCCATCAAGTGACAGTTCCACTGCAATTTCAGAAATTTCGTCATTGAAAATTCATGCTGTGATTGAAACATCGATGGAAACTGCCATTTTCAGTTGAATTATTCCATAAATATTAATGGAAATCAGGAAAATTCAGGTACATAAATTCCTGAATTTCACAAAAAAAATTCATTTCGATTTGAGACTCACGATCTCAAATGGGACTTATGGAAGTGTCAAATTGAGATTTTCGAAAATCTTAAATTGAGTTCTGAAACTCTTCATTTCAGAGTAATGGAGTTAATGGAGAGTTTCAAGTATCAAAGTGAGACGTAAATATTTCCATTTAATACTTCCGAAAGTCTCAATTTAAGATCTTTGGAATCTCAAAATAAGTTTTTTTTTCAGGGTGTTTCTATGAACTACTAATGAATTAATAATTCAGCGTCATTTGGTACTTGTGACGACCGTCACAACGAATTCATAGAATTGAAATAAAGGAGAATTATCAAAAGAATTTAATTAATAAAGTAAAGAAGTTCACGGAGAAAATTAAATTAATTTTTTTAAAAGGCAAAAGGGTAGAGAGAAAAGAGAAGAAAAACACGAAAACAAAGAAACAGGCAAAAGAGAAATAATTCAAATTTAAACGAAAAGGGCGCGCGTTCAGACTAGATGGCGCCAAGTGTGCGCGGGAACCATAGTCCACGTCTCGTGCGTAAAAAGGGAGAGAAAGTTGCAGAGTGGGGGAAGACCAGTTGGCGGGGTCGAACGCCTATAAAGGTATAATCCTCGCCACCAAATAATGATGCTGGCTGGCTACCCCCACTCTTTCAAATTTAGCTTCGACTCAATTTCCCCCACCACTCAAGGTCATCATCATTCTTTCTTGGCAAGAACTATAGGCACTTCGTGACGAAAATTCAGTCTAGCAACGGACTCATCCTCTACTATGATAGTGGGTATCATACCATACGATAGTGGGTATCGTACCCATTAAGGATACTATGACTGGTATCCTATACCAGATAGTGGGCGATTCTACCCTACTAGCATCCCGAACCCCTGATCAAGTGGGCGATTCTACCCTTGGTCATTCCTTACCTAAATCCAAGTGGGCGATTCTACCCTTGGGTTTTCTTCTCCAAGAGCCGTAACATAGTGGGCGATTCTACCCTAGGCCAAAGCACTTCCTGGATCAAAGCCAGTAGGCGATTCTACCCTGGTCGAGATCATCCGCATACCCCGATCAAGTGGGCGATTCTACCCTTGGTCATTCCTTACATAAATCCAAGTGGGCGATTCTACCCTTGGATTTTTCTCTCCTAGAGCTGTAACCTAGTGGGCGATTTTACCCTAGGCCAAGGCACTCCCTGCATCGAAGCCAGTGGGCGTTCTACCCTGGTCGAGGTCATCCGCACATCCTGAGTCAGTGGGTGTTCTACCCTGAAGAAGGCCTAGGATACTCTATTCCGGTGGGGCTCTACCCCGTAATAGCGTTAGGTCGACTGAAGCCATTGGGCAAGTTTACCCTGGTGACGGTCAAGGCAGGATACCTGTACCGGCGGGGCTCTACCCCGGTGCGGTGTTAGGTTGACTGAGAACCGGTGGGAGTTCTACCCCAGGGACGGTCACGTAGGATACCCTGTTCCGGTGGGGCTCTACCCCAAGACGGCGTTAGGAAACCAGAACCGGTGGGTGTTCTACCCCGGGGACAGTTTCAGGAGGGCACCAGAAGGCAGCAGAGTATTTAGAAATAAAGGGTTAGAAGAACAGGAAAATATAAGGAATAAAGAACTCAGGGAGGAAATTTGGATACGAATAGATAAAATGGATATGATATTTCAGTGTAAACTGGATTTCATAAATAAAGGTTTTGATTTTTCAGTATAAAAACTGGATGTCTTAGATGAGAATAGCAGAGAGCTATTCTTGAGTATAACCCAAAGGCTATACTATTTCTTAGATAAAAGATAAAAAGATGAAGATTTTGATATTCTAGTATTTAAAAGGATCTTTGATTTGTGTAGGCTAAAACGCCATTGAGTTTTCGAAGCTTGAAGAAGAAATTGAAGAATAAAGAGTAGAAAAGGGGGAAATTGGATACCCCCTGCCCCCCCTAAAGTTACGCAGAAATTGTTAACAAGAAGCTAAGGTTATAAAAGGGACAAAGTCCATAAGTTCGTATGTATCAGTTTTAGGGTTTAAAGTTGATAAATATCAGTATTATTTTTCGTTTAAACAAACATTTTTTTTGTGATTTTTGTATTTGTACCAGTACCGCTCAAAATTGACGAATCGTGGAAATCTCTACACTGAGAGAAAAAATTATTCCTGCCAAGGATTGATATTCTCCTCAGAAGATAATATTTTTTCAGAACGAATTTGTCCAGGACAGTCATTTTCAGAGAGTCCAAGTCTATCCTCAAAAATTATAGTGATATTGAACAATCTGATTATTATGCTACATATGACCTTGACAAAATGTTCTCCGATATCTTCCGGATTTTACAAATTGGCGATTTTCTCAGGTAAAGAAAATTGGAATAATTCCAAATGTTAATAATTATTATTGGAGTTTCTTCGAGGTCATATG
>NW_021680372.1:23357-108418 GCF_001412515.2 Diachasma alloeum | reverse complement strand
TTCTTCGAGGTCATATGCAGAAGAATATTCTTATAAATCACCATAATTCTCACGCTTGGAACTGATTTCGGAGCACCTGGAAATGACTGGCCTGGAGAAATACGTTCCAAAAGAGATATTTTCTTCTACTAAGAGTATGAAAAAGATATCACCAATAACATTTTCTTGGAAGGAATAAATTTTTTTCTCAGTGTAGAGCTAAGAGGCATTTCACCGAGGGTATTCCGATTCATTCGCTCTAGGACTGGTTGAACGCTTGTATTTCAAGAAGACGAAAGCAAGTGGTTCGTTACATACTCAATATTCTTTTTTTGATTAAAAATTCAAAGAAGTTGACGAGATTTCGTCTTTCGGTTGCTCAAAAATTTAGAATTTAGAATTTTCAATGAAATCAGCAATTTCATGATTTTTTCCCCTAAGTCAAACTGAATACCACTCTCTTGAAAAATACTAGTGAGGTCTTCATGAAATTCCTATTTTGTCACTGAAAATTCAGAATTTGATGAAATAATGAATAGAAACTCTAAGTTTTATTTCAATCATTCCATGAAAATTAACGGAAACCAGTAAGATTCAGGTAAATAGATTCTTGAATTTCAAATAAAGTGAAAATTCAGCGCAATTTTTTACTAAATATTCACGTTTTTCCAAAATGAAAATTCAAGTTGAGTGATTTCGTCTTCATGCGGCTCAAAAATTTTGTACTCCACTAAATTTCCAGTCAATTTTCAAATTTCATAATTTGTTCCCATTCTAAAACGAATTCAATATCGCTCTCCAGGAAATTACTCCTTAACTGACCTCGAAATATCAATCTGTTTCTAACAGTGTATTTGAGAGATTAGAATGGTCTCAACTAAGTGTTTTTTTTTCGAATGAACCAATTTTTGACGGTACCATTTTTTACCGAATGAATTGTAAAATATCATCGACAAACAGTTATTTTATCATTGAACTACATTTTGCTCCACGATCACCTTTCGTACAGTCAAATTTGTCACGATTTTCTACGTAATTTTTATCCAACTTTTCTCTCTGTGTGCTCGTGTATAAATCGTGGTCTTGATGTACCAGTCTCACATGTTTCTGGTACCTTGAGAAGTTTAAATTCGAATATTTCCCAGCAACGTCCCCTCACGGGGATAACGGCCCGTAAAACCTCGAAGTTGGACGGCCTTAAAACATAGAATAGAATCGAATGTTTCCCTCAGAAAAATGAAAAGTATCATGCCCCAAGACTTTTATGGTACTTCGTGCGCGGAATGTTTAAAGTCTCTCGATAGAAGACTTTACACTACGTAGATAATAATTGGCCACGATATTTTTTTGAGGTCATCAGACTTCGTTTCTCATACTCCCTAACCACCCCTGATTAATTTCCACCCCTAGGGGCGATGATCTAATTTTTTAGTAGCTCAAACAAAAAATGGCTTCATCAAATATGTTTGTTTTCGTGGGCTCCGAAAATTCAATTTTTAAGGAGGAGAATTTTTTTTAATCTTATATTTTTTGCCACCTTCTCTGCCTTTGCCCCAATCATCGTCATACTCTATACATTCCACGGAAACAGACGCATTTTTATAATTTAATATTACAACTTAAATCCCACTTTGGAGGAATTTTTCTGTTATCGTGTCCGTTTTTCTCTCCTCTACATTCAGTAATAATTTTGTAGATTGATATAAATTCACCCAGGATAATATCGGAATGTATTGACTGCCTAATTGTCCATGTAACGTAAAGTCTTCCATCGAGAGACTTTGAACATTCCGCGCACGAAGAACCGTAAAAGTCTTGGGGCATGAGACTTTTCATTTTTCTGAGGGAAATATTCGATTTTAAACTTCTGAAGGTACCAGAAACATGTGAGACTACATCAAGACTCGATCGAGGCGTTTTGGAAAATTATTGGTGACCACAATTTTTACACAGGTGGATAGAAAGAGATGATCCTCAATGAATAATACCATAAGACTTTCAATGTCTAGCTTTGGATATCCAGTAGATTAACCTCGATATTACGCGACTTTTACAATAGTACGTGGGAAACCTTTCAGTGAGAGCTCACGTGAATTTCCCAAACGAGAGTCATGCTACCCGAGACAAAACGGACACCTTGCCACGCGCCAACAATTCAACGTACTCTAATGCCAACTTTCTATGCTACTTTTCACTCTTTGTCTTTATATCGCAAAAATAGTGAAAACATGAATTTTCCCCTTTTTACAATTATCTCCGAACATAGTTCTACTCACCAAGACTCTCGGGCCTTCTTCAGAATTCTGGTGGCGGAGTTTACTGGCAACGAGAGACGGCGACGAACGTCGCAATGGAAATTCGGCCCCATCCGCAAAACGTCCGCCATTCTCACAATTTTCATTGATTTGTTTTTCCGGTGTGTGAATTTCACTCGGTAAACACTTTTCACGGGTATCTTCTCGCCGCTGATTTAACGATAATTAACCCTAATATTAGAGCCTTCATTGATCCTTTAATAAAAAATCCCAGTGTAACGTTTTCTGAAGCCAATCTATTCGTCGTATGACGAGAGAAAAAATTAGTGCTGCCAAAAAATTTTATGTTCCCGTGAAAAGAGCTTTTGTCGTGCTGAATCAATTTACTTGTAGATAAAAAAGAAAGTTTCCACCAAAACACGATAATTGATTTCGTGCATAGCAAAAGGAGAATCATTTACGCCTAACTTTTTTTTTTAAATATCGACTAGACTAAAATTCCTGCAAGAACTTTTTTTATACTTATCATTCTCCATACAAAAAAGGTCGCTAACTAATTTTGCTATCTCCGTTAATTTGAAAATATGCCGAGACAACTCATTGTGAAAAGAAATCGATTCAACTCATTATATTACGTTACTAATAATATCGACAAAAATTGATTTGAAATGAATCACGACCTAATGTGCAAAAAAAGCTATTTCAAGTGCAAAACACGATGTTTTTTTGCAAATACGTTCATTAAGATCGTACTTTACGATTTGTTACATGTAAATTACGTTTTGATAAACGTAAAATACACTTTTTTAAAGCCTACGTCCAATTTTCGTGACGAAAAAAAACCCACCAGACATCATATTGACGTTAAGCGTAAATTACGTTTATCAAAACGTAATTCACGTTGAGGTTCTACTGTGTATCTTATCGCTTGGCCACATTTATTTATTCACTTGCACCAGGATTCCATTGCTTTCTATTAGTTTTTAACCGATTTTATTGAAATGTTCAATAGAAAATATTCTAGGGAAAAAGTCAATAAAATTCGATTTTTCTATACAACTTATTCTACTGAAATGTTTTCTGTAGAATTTCCTAGACTCAAATTTTACAAGTTTTTTTGTTTGATTTTTTCATGAAAAGAAAAAAGAATCGGATGAAAAAAAACAGGAAATTTAAACCGAGGAAATTCTACAGAAAATATCTCAGTATAATAAGTTTTGTAGAAAAATTGAATTCTGTTCACTTTTTGTATAGAATATTTTCTATTGAAAAATCTTGATGATTTCAATAGAATCGACAAAAAACTAATAGAAAGTTCAATAGAAATCCAATAGAATTGTCTGTTTACAGAAAATGGTAAATTTTCACTTGCAAAATTCCTTGAAATTTCACTGGAACTGACACTGAATAACAATTTCCAAAAACGATACCGGGAATTGATTTATAAAATTCAATATTTTGAATTTTATTTGATTATTTATTTCACCACTTAGTGATAATTAATTGTCCACAGTATCTAATTACTTTCACTTGACAAAACCACACAGCAAAATGAAGAAAAATATTTTTTATACACGAATAAATAATTGTTATCACTCCACTTATTTATCCCGGGATTCCGCCCACTTAATGCGCCATCGACCGCGTTTTCCCAACAACTGTTCGTACTTAATTGTCACACGACTGATTGTGAGTCAATAACACGCTACATGGAAACAACACTCGACATCAGTCAGACAGCACTTCTCATTCTCTTATGTTTCCCTTTGCCGTTCTTAATTACTACCCAGGAGCAAGAGTTAATTGCAAGGTGTGTATGCTTCTGGAATGAACCAACGAACTAGGATCTTGTCTTCTAATATTCTAGCGGGTGTCACTGTGACTCGAGGTGTCTTATCAAGCTCTAAATACTGTCTAGTGTCTTATTAGTCGTTCATTTTCAATCAAATTGCTATTCTCATCTCCGTAAAGGCATAAACGAAACTGTTTGTGGAGAAAAAAATTGAAAATTGTTCAAAGATTTGTGATTTTTTATGAATGAATTCTAACGCTGTTTAGAGATTAGAATTATCTTTCATCTTTTATCATTCAATAGCTGAAAGACTTGAAATAACTTGAGATAAAATTAATTTGTTGTACAACAAGTCATAAATTTGACTTAATTTTTCATTTATCCTGTCAATATTATTTGTTTATTGAAGATTTCAGGCTAAATTCATATTTTTTGTAAATAACTTGCGAGATGATCGTGCCTGTGAATGAATCAACAATCCCAGAATTGATAATATATGTTCTAATTCTTATCAAACTCTAGATACTATCTATTGTCTCAAAATCAACTCAAATCATTCCTTTAATGAAGAACGACTGTAAAAAATTGATGACCCCTCAAATTTTGAATGAAAAAAAAAAGTTTTCGAGTAATTGCGGGTAATAATGGCTCTAAAAATTTAATAAATTGAATTTAATTGCGCTCATTCTGAAGATTTTTCAATTACCTTCCAATGTGTGAAAACGAAAATTCGATTTCTAATGATTGAATTCAATTATTTCACCTTTTTCTCAAACAATCAAAATTCAAGTGGAAAAAGTGAAATTTTTTGATAAATCATAACTCGCTGAAAAAAAATCGAATCGATCTAAAAATTTTATGGGGGCTTGGTCTCATGTAGTCCTTCTAATGACATTTTTTAAATTTCGGATTTGACGTGCAATTGCTCGGTTTTCAATCTTCGTTTTTCATTCGGGAACAATCTGGAAAATTTATCAGTTGATTAGATAATTCTCGCATTTTCTGAATAATTGAAGTAAACTGTTCACTTTTCTAGAAAATTGAATCATAACACTTCCTTTCAGAATTACGAGTCAGAGCTTCAGAGCTTCGCAGTTTTTCAGCAATTACGGGTATATTTGTCAAGTGAACCGAAATTAATCAAAGATTCAAAATTATTCATTAATCCATTGGTCATTCATCTTTGCCATTGATTCATTTTTATTTCTATGTATCGTTAATTTAATATATTTGAAATTTGAATGAAGAAAAAGCATCTCTCAAGTAAATAAGCTCATAAATCAGCGCGTGCGTCCCGCTCTAGTGATTATTTATGAATGAATTCTCTACCACAATTTGTTATTCGATGACTGCAATACTCAGAAGAAGTTGGAATAAAATTTGTCACACACCAAGTCATGAATTTAGCTTGATTTTCTGTTCATATTGCCAATATCATACACTTATTCAGTTTCAGGCAAAAATTCTAATGCTTGTTGTGTATTCGCAATTTTTCTGAGAACTTTAAAAGTTGGGGGATTGAAAATACTCTCATCATGTCACGTAGCCCGGGAGATTATCGCCGGAAAACATAGTTTGAAGATTGTTATGACTCTTCAAATTTCCATGTCACAACATAGGAAAAACGAAAGTCTAAATTTCACACACGTTTTGTAGAGATATTTCAGACCCTAAAAAACGTCTGAATAAAATCAAAATTCGTCTGAATTTCAGACGAACAGGTGCCTAATCATCTTAATTCATGTTTGCAATTTAGACAAATTTTCATTTTATTCAAACGTTTTTTTAATGTCTGAAAAATGTCTACAACAGATGTGTAAAATTCAGACATTCATTTTTGCTGTGAATTAAAAAAGTTTCTCATCTTAAACCTCGTACCTGTTCCGAGCCTTGATATTGTAATGAACTGTTTTGGAATTCTCTTATCCAAAACTTATTCAACCAGTGCTAGAGCGAAATGAATTCGGAATACCCTCGGAGATGCCTCTCAGCTCATAAGTCACCAGGGTTCGAATTAGTGAGGGATGTAAAACTTACACAGACAACGTTTTTTAATTGTTTCAAACCAAAAGAACGTTTATTCAAAAAAATGCAAATAAAAAATCAAAATTTAACATAAAGGAAAACTTATCAACTATACGAGTTTCTGACAAAATCAATATTTACGCATGCTTCTTTCCAATGAACTTATGAAAATAATACCACGAATCAATACCAATGCTATGCGACCAGACAAATTACCAATATTACTTCAAGACCAGGCAACATAATACGAGACCGTTTGGTGTAATTACTAACTGCAAGTTCTCGCGAATTTTTTTCCTTATTTCTTATTCCTTAAATACTAACAAAACTAATGCTCGTCTTCTGAATGTGCCTTCATTCAATAATTTAGAAGTGAGAGAGGAAGGTTAACATATAATGTCCCATTGACTATCCTTATTTTAACAAAAGAAATATATTGAGAGAAAACAAAACTCGGAAGTGCGTTTTTGACTAATACTCTCTGACCAATCAATTTCTCTTTAGTTTAGGGCATACCACGATTAATTCTCTCCTTATTCTTTCCATCGGCAAGTTTTCGTTTGCGAATTTCAAGATCTGATGGTAATTCGACAATTTCTCGTATTATTTACTCTTGTTTTTCTTTTCGCAATGAATATTCAATCTTCCAAATTGAAATGACTAATTTCTTTGCGACTTTTACTACGTTTCCTCGAATTTAAATGCTTTTTGCATGTAATTTACTTAATAAATCCCTCCCTGGCTTAAGTGGGATTTTTAAGTTTCTACCGGGGATACTCCTCCAGTATAAACCTCCTAAGGAGCTTCCAGTAGGGATACCCCTCTAGTGTGGGATCGGATGTGGCTTCCGCCGGGGATACCCCTCCGGTTTCAGCCTTCTAAAGGAAATTTGACTTTCTCACCCTCTGGACTAATGTCCTTCCCTGATTGGTTTCCACCGGGTTTAATCCTCCGGTTTCGACCTCCTAATGGGTCAAAATCAGTTGCCACTAGGGATACTCCTCTGATGATTAACATCAATTGCCCTTCGTTGCTTTGTCTGATTGGTTTCCACCGGAGATGCCCCTCCGATTTCCATCTCCTAATGGGGAATTCACGCTTCCACCAGGGATACCCCTCTGGTTTCAACGGAGATTCGCCCTTCTAATTCTCTCTGGGAATGGCTTCGTTCGGGAATACCCCTCCGAACTAGACCTCCTAACGGCACTTCCACTAGGGATACCCCTCCGGTTTAGGCCGCTTCGGGTTGCTTACTAGGGAACACCGCTAATGAGCTGAATCTGAGCGAGAGACTGATTTTTCGCTACTCTGCAGCTCCTTTTATATGCTTCGCGCTGCCCAGGGTTGGGCATATTTCGCAGATGGGAGTTTTCTACGTGACATTGTCAAATACCGGTAATTTACCTCTGAAGCGTCATAAATGTCAACAAGTGTCATAAACCTACTCACAGGAAGGTTCAACTGAAATATCACGACGTTGAAAAGTTTCAGGCACGCAGGCGGGATGCTCATAAGAATGATACGGTCATGACCCGCGAAGGCCAAACTTCACAAGAAACATACCTCGCAAGAATTATTCCTCCCAAGAGTCAAAAGTCGCAAGGGTTAAATCACACAGCCAAGGTAATCTGAAGGATGGACCTACCAAAAGGGTCGACCGAGGGACGCAGGGAGCGCAATGATAAGAAGGGTCCAACAAGCATGAATACCAAAAAAAGAAGCACGAAGGACCATCGTAAGGGTCAAATAGGAGAAGAACTTCGGATAATCCTTCGTGATTGTCCTGCTTGTCTGCCTCTCATTCTTGATCCTCGTGATTTTTAGACTTGCCTCTTCCGCAGGCGAGAGATAAATCAAGAGAAATAATTCGAAGGTCGATCCCCTTTGGCCCTTGTGGTTATTTGACCCTTGAAATTATCCACCCTGACTTTGTTGTTTAGCCCCGGTGTTAGACTGGGCATTATGAGTTATTGGTTATTACGAGTGATTATGAAGTTTGATCCTCAGGAGGTATGACCTTGTGATGTTTCACCCTCGTTTCACTTCCAATCGCTCGGCATGACCCTTGCGAGGTATAATTCTCGCGACATTGGACCCTCTCGATATGAAAAAATATCGCGGTTTTGCTCATACCAATGAAGGGCTCCAAATGAGTTTTCGACATATCAAATAGTTTGAAAAACGCCCATGTAATTTACCTAGTTTATGACAAGTCAGAAACCATGTAATTTTTGTCATTCCGGCCGTGAGGCAGCGCTTCACGGACGTTCCGCTCCGCTCCGCGTCCGTGAATCTCTGCCTACGGCCGTCATGACAAAAAATACGGTTCGTCATACGGCCAAAAAAAACTTTTCTAGCTCATATGATTGCAGCCCTCGCCTTCGGCTCGGGCTGCAAACTCATATTCGCCAGAAAAGTTTCTTTCGGCCTAGTGACGAAATATACTATTACCTGAAGTAATTTACTTGCCCAACCCTGGCGCTGCCCTTGGACTCTTCTCCCACTCTACTACCCTCGACTTTCTCTCGATTGGCCGCGACTCCCACCAATCGGCGTGATTGCGCGGCGAAACACGGATAGTTTGCGCCACTGTCGGGCGCTTCAGTAGTTTTCTTCTCTCAGTCGTACGCGATTTTACTGACTGGCGCTCTTTATCTCGAGTCGGTAACTTGAAATTTTCTTCCCCAATAAATTTTCTCTTGTAATTTGCTGATTTCCCTCTCTCTTTTCTTTGCTGATTTCCCTCTCTCACTTCTTTTTCAAAATTCCTTTTTGCTAATTTTCTATTACGAATTTTGTTGTAATGACCGTCATAATATATCGTCCCACAATGAAAAATGATTTTAGAATTCATTTTAAAACCTATTGAATTCAAAATTTTATCTGCTCGACTACAAAAACAGCAAATTTCTATAGCCATCTATTATTAAATACCTCCCAACACCTCGTGTTGATGCAACAGACGCCTTCGCCTTCGCAAAATAACTCTTATCACCAATTTCTTATCGCCCGATCTTAAATACAAGAAATCGGTAGTGAAATGATAAAAGGTGTCAGAATGCTTTTTTACAGCTTGTTGCATATGAAATTTGCTTGAGATTTGCTTGAGTTCGTAGTTAAAATGATATTTTGCGCACGCCGGGGCGAAGAAAAATTATCAAAATCGGTGACTTTTTACTTAAAGTCGTCAACAAAGGCGCCCGGACTAGGGTAGCTGGTGCCTGTACCGTCCAGCGGGTAATATCGCCCACCCGTATTTCTCAGGATTGGCTGAGAAATTTTTTTTTCCCTTGAAAAATAATCGAGATAGAAACTTCAAACTTGGTAGGATTTTAGGTCTTGGGATAACAAAGTTTGGTATTTTGGATGAGCAAAATCGGACCAGTAGTTTCGGAGATATTCAACTTTTTGACTTTCAAACTGTTTTGCTCAATATCTCAAAAACTATACAACCGATTTCAATTTTCTTTTTCAAAATGTTCGTCTTGATGTCATCTATCTGCATCAATCAAAATATGTATACCCCTCTATAGAAACTTTTCAAGATATTGCCGTTTTTGTATTTTTTTGGTCAGAATTCACTCTTGAACATTATAACATGGATTAAAATCAGGGAAACCTTTTGAAACATTGACTACTAGTTAGGATTGTCAAATAACATTGTTATATCCAATTTTAGGTCAATATATTCAATAGTTACTGAGATAGAACAATTTATCAAAGATTCTTAAGAAGAAAAGGATCAACGCATCTATATTTAACTGTTCATTTTCACTTTAGGCTGATTTAGAAAGATCATATCACATAAAAAAACATTTTTTTTTTCATTTTATAGAAATAGAGAAAATGAGGTAACGGTTTGATGACCACCGCAGCCGCACGCTACCCATGTAACCACTAGTATTTCGCATATTTACTTATTCTCACTCCCTATTTATTCTAATCAACTACTTGAACATAAAAAGTCATGATTGAAATTTTTAAAAACAGTAACTCCGCTCTCAAGGTATAATATTATTCAGCTAAATTTCAAAATGTTGCTGCTTCTCTATTTTAATGGGTGGAAGAAAAAATGTACATACATAAAAGGAACAGAGGCTATGGTACATCAAAAGGTAATGAAATTTGAGTATTGTTGGCCATAACATTTTCAAAAATACCAACCAATAAGTTTTCATTTCTAAGAAACATGGATCGAGTTCCATTCGGGAGCATACTACCAATGGAATTGGTAGAAACTAAAATTGAAGAAAAAAAATTTACACAAAAAGTAACAGTCATGAGTAAATTGTCAAATTTCCGTCATACTGCTAGTTTTACGATAACTTAAAAAAAATGTTTCAAATTCATTAAATAAGGGCTTGAAAAATTTGATGAGATGTCCTTTCGACCGAGTTCTAAGATGAAGACGATAGCAGTAATCGTTACTGTGATTTTTGTGAAAATTTGGAAAAAAAAATTTTTTTTTGACAATCAGAATTCCGCAGATATCTTTGGATTCCTGGCTTCNATTGTCAAATTTCCGTCATACTGCTAGTTTTACGATAACTTAAAAAAAATGTTTCAAATTCATTAAATAAGGGCTTGAAAAATTTGATGAGATGTCCTTTCGACCGAGTTCTAAGATGAAGACGATAGCAGTAATCGTTACTGTGATTTTTGTGAAAATTTGGAAAAAAAAATTTTTTTTTGACAATCAGAATTCCGCAGATATCTTTGGATTCCTGGCTTCGAATGAATTGTATCATGGCTTGAAATTTTTGTATTGATGTCCTTAAGTGGAAGTTGAACGATGGTTACAATAACTGCCCACGTTGATTCAATTTTTTTGTAATAATTTTCAGAAATTTCAAATTTTTCATCAGTTTCCCCGAAAATTAGCTTTTTCATGGTTTCTTCAAATGTGATGTTTCAAACTCAATCAATTATGGATGAATACATTTTTTGCAATGATATTCTGATGAAATTTTGTTATGATATAAATAGTATCATTCTTTCATTTGATTTATACNTTTTGTATTGATGTCCTTAAGTGGAAGTTGAACGATGGTTACAATAACTGCCCACGTTGATTCAATTTTTTTGTAATAATTTTCAGAAATTTCAAATTTTTCATCAGTTTCCCCGAAAATTAGCTTTTTCATGGTTTCTTCAAATGTGATGTTTCAAACTCAATCAATTATGGATGAATACATTTTTTGCAATGATATTCTGATGAAATTTTGTTATGATATAAATAGTATCATTCTTTCATTTGATTTATACAAGAATTTCAGGAATCGTTTATGGTATTCGAAAGTTTGTTGCCTTTCCATGATTGTGGAAAATACACTTTCGTTGATTATTTGAATGAAAGAAAAAGGTTCAAATTCATTTAAGATTAATATATTTATTTAATAATTTTAAGGATTCATGCAAACCTGTTATGAGCAACTAAAATATCATTTTAAAAAAAAATTATATGTTCATAATAATCGACAGCCATAATCTACACGTGGCTTGTGGAAACGACAAACCTGGATAATCGGGCGAGGAGGAAATGTAGGGGGTGAGGCAGAGAGGTTTCTATTGTTTTCCTGCAGAAAACCAATCGCTGAGCAAAAAAACTTTTCCCATTCAGATTCCAAATTCAGGCAATATTAGGGAGTATCTCCGGTTGAAAATTATTTTTGGAGTTAATCAAATTTATTTGTATCTGTTCCACGCATTGAATGGTTTTCAGATTGTTTTTTTTAATAAATGAAAAAATATTAATCCATGCGAAAAAGTGGCAAGCTCGTCGGTAGTTTTTTTTCACTAGGAGCTGGTACCACTGGCTCGAGGGAGCTCCAATCACAACTTGGACGTTGCTGCTCGTTTGGACTGCGTGCGCAGAAATGTCATTTTTCAGTACTTTTTTCGCTATTATTAATAAACAATGCTCCTAGGCGACAATCTTTTTCACTCAAAAAATCATTGATCGCTTGTTCTAAATGTGTCCAAAGTTTCATGACTTTGACTGTATTTTTTTCCTCGGGTTTTGCAGTTTTTTTTGTGATTTCCATAAGATCACGGGTTAAATGATCACTGTTTCAAAAATTCATAATAAAATAACCATGCTCCCCAGCAGTCTGAAACTTTGCATACGCCTTTTCCATCATTTAAAGAATACGTAAAAAAGAAAGGAAAAATGCTGCTTTTTTTCCAACCCTCCCAGCTCGCCTGATTATCCTTAAAGTCTTGATCATAATCGCAGTATACACGGAGAGAAATGTACGAGAAAAATTACGGTGCTCGCACAGTAAAGTGGGTTCAGATGGTCTTTCCAGGCGAAATGTACCGCAAAGAGTAGGAAAAAGTACTGTTGCACGAGTCATGTTTCGAATAAATGCGGGGAAAAATTCTTATGCACCACGGTAAAATCGAAGCGACAGTGGATTTTTACGAGAAATACGAGAAAAATTATGAGACTGGCTGGCAAATTTTTCCGGTGCTCTACCAGAATCCTAGGACCCGATCGCGCATTTGTAAGATTTCGGCACTCTTCGTCCCCCCGCCGCAACCGCGAACAGCAACTCAACGTGACCAGATGATTTATTCCATCGCCTCCAATCTCACATATCTCCTTACTGAAACCCCAGGTTAATGTTTTTCATAATATCAATTCAGTGAAATATTAATTAGTGTTGTGATAAAACGGTTAAGAAATAAAATAAGTGCCCTTTATTTTCGCTTCATGAGGTGTATAACGCTGTAGATATACATTGGCCTGTCAAACGTTCCACATACGTTTGCCGCGCATTCCGCTTTTAATATGGGAGAGAGGATATGGAGGAGAGGTTAAAATAAAATTAATAGGATGATATGCTGAATGACAATGTTTACTCATTTTTAACTATTGAANCCCGCATACGTTTGCCGCGCATTCCGCTTTTAACCCTTCAGAACTCGCGCTATAAGCGTCGCGCCGCCTTTTTCAAATTTTCGCTTGCCTCTTGCAAAATTGAGCTTTCAAAAAATTGAAAAAATTAGAATGCCTAGCTTGAATCATTTAGAATGGATTAGCAAGGTTCTTATCCGCTGAAAATCCATCAAGGCTACGAAAAATAATAAATTGTTGAGGCTCATACGCAAAAGCGGCGCCGTGCCGCCCAGCGCGAGTAACGAAGGATGTAAAATTTTCAATTCCGCTGTTGCTGTTTCCCGCTCGCCGCACGCTCGGCGCGTACCCATGAACGTGACAACGCTGCGTTACTGAAAGCACGGGCGGCGCAGCGCTCACCACGCGAGTAACGAAGGTCGGTGGCTGAGCGCGAGTTCTGAAGGGTTAATATGGGAGAGGATATGGAGGAGAGGTTAAATAGTATATTTCGTAATGAGTGCAAAAAAGTGTTTTTTGGCGAGTGGGAGGTTTATATCACGAGCCGAAAGCGAGTGATATAATCCCACGAGCTAAAAAACATTTTTTCACGAGTTACGAACAATATTTTTCATCACAATGTGGCGGAAATTGGACTTTTAGGCACGC
This sequence comes from Diachasma alloeum, assembly GCF_001412515.2. Taxonomy (NCBI): domain Eukaryota; kingdom Metazoa; phylum Arthropoda; class Insecta; order Hymenoptera; family Braconidae; genus Diachasma; species Diachasma alloeum. Next base: position 94,860 of record NW_021680372.1, on the reverse strand, counting down.
GGAGCGTGCCGAAAAGTTCACTTTTCGCCACAGCGTGATGAAAATAAAATTAATAGGATGATATGCTGAATGACAATGTTTACTCATTTTTAACTATTGAATGAAATTTNTGCAGCACCGGAATTTTTGTGATGCTAGACAATTGAACCCACTTTACCAGAAGACACGGTAATTTTTGCTTGAATTTCTCCTGAAAAATTCTGGAATTTTTTTCTCCGTGTACCCTAACCGGCTTGAAGCGATGTAAAATAACGATAAAAAAAAAGAAGAGAAATATAAGTCTCAATGTGGTAAAACGAATGATTAAACTGTTAAAAACTAAGTTTAGATCTAAGTACTATGTAACCGGTGGGAATGTAAAAGGCCACGCAAGGCATTATACATTTTGTGTAATAAAAAATCTAAAATCTATTGGCTATTTCATCAGCCTCCGCGTTTGTGGGTAATTCCGCCTAGAGTTTGCGGGTAATGCCGCCCAAGGTTTCAAGGGCTGCTAGACGCTACCGCTAGAGGGCGGTCGAGTGACAGTTCGATTGTTTGGGGTCGTCGGTGGCCACTGGAACATGGGTTAAATTCCGGATAATTTATTATTATTCACGTGAAATCTTTCTCAAACTGGAGCCAAAAAATGGAAACGAAGGATGAAAATAGAAAAAATTATAACAGTTGGTCTGCATTGCTCAAAAAATCCATTAAAACTAGTGATGGCACGAGAGACTTTACGAGACACCACGAGACAATACTTTGGATGGATTGTCTCGGTCTCAGTGAACGCGGAAATTTTTGGTCTCGTCTCAGTCTCGAAATACGCAGTATAGACTTCTGTCGCGATGACTGCGAGTCAATTTATCTCACCTCGGTTTTCAGTTTTTCGCGTTTTTTATATGTAGAAAATCGAAACGAGACAAAGCGAGACAAAAACCGAGATTTTACATTGAAAATACGAAAAACTTGAGATCGAGATGAAATAAATTGACTCGGCGTCAACACGAGAGGAGTTGACACTGCCTATTTCGAGACTGAGAGGAGACTAAAGATTTCTAGGTTCATTGAGACCGAGACCATCTCTCCAAAGTATTGTCTCGTAAAGTCTGTCGCGGCATCACTAATCAAAGCAAGGTGGGCGGTATTGGACGCATGCCGGGCGGTATTACTCTCAAAGTTCGATTTCATCGCTCGCTGGCCGATGACAATTGAATTACATAATTAAATGTTTAATGTTAATAAAAAATCTGTCCTCTTCGCATCTTCGATTGAACACCTCGAAGAACCCATTCTAACCGTTTATGACTCCTTGTGGAGTGCGAGGCTGGAAAAAGAGACTTATTCCCTTTAGGTGGACGGTGCATGCACCAGCTACCCTATATTTCCTTCTCCACTTGTTACTTCAATTACCCCTCACTTCTACCGTTATTTTCACATTTTAATGTGCAAGGATATTCTGAAAAATGCGCTTACCCATTAATGTTGGGAGTCTCAGATCCAGTGGGAGATGATACCTGAACCTTCGGTAGCCCGTATCCCTCCGCTGTGGGAGGGCCACCACCATGGCCATGACCCTCGCGGGAGTGGTGGTAGCGGCCCTGATTGTAGGTAATGGAGTCATCGCTGTCGCTACTGTGTGGCTGATGCTCCGAACCAACTCCTCCACGGGGTCTGAAACATTGCGGGATCATCCGTCATTTCCACTTTCTTCAACAATAGGGAACTTGCATGAAGCTCAATTCTTTCTAATTCCCCCATTCACACATTCTTCAAAACATATGGATAGCTAAATGACGAAAATTATGGAGAAATATTGCCTACGCGGAGAGAGATTCAATAAAAATTACCAGAAAAAAACGTGAAAATTACGTATCGAAACGTAATCCTCGAGCGAAGTAAAGTTCAATAAAAAGTGTGAGTCGGAACTGCAATTGTACGAATTGCCACGTAAATTCTACGATTTGTTCCGTAAAAATTAACCACCCGTCTGATGACTCACCGCTGTGGGGACAACAAGTCGTTCCGTAATTTTTCCCCAACGATTGAGAAATTTTTTGGAACGGAACGCAGAAATAACTCACCAGCTTCATAAAAATTGTCGAACGTTCAACAATTTTTTATTTTGGAGGCATAATAAGTCGGGAAGTTTCTGTAAGATTTTATTTCTTCGGGAAAAATTACGTGACAATTTCGCACTTTGTTCGGTGATGAACCTGAAAATTCACTGAACGTTTCAGATTTCTCCTCTTCCATTCCTATAAAAATTGCCGGAAAACGATTTCTTATTGCAGATTACGTGAATTATTCTGTAATTTTTAATGAATATTTCTCTCCGTGTAGATATTTTATGATAATTTATTTAAAAATCAGTCGTTTTCGAGGCCAATTTTTTGGGGATTATATCACGAACGCGGTCAGTCATTAACGATTTCAAGGTGTTTGAAATATTCAACTTTTAACAATTAATTACTAATTATTGAGCAATTTTTCGAACGTTTGTGAATGACAAATGAATTCAGTAGCGAAGCGGTAAACCGGGTTAAGTCGTTTTCTACTTTTGGCTAGTTTTTGATAAATATCTCGGAATCTAATATCTCGGCCCCACAAAAAGGTCGTGACAAAAAATTTTCTGTCTCTTTTAAATTCCGAGATATTCGCAAAAACTGGCCAATAGTGAAAATCGACTTAACCCGGTTTACCGCACAGAGAGAAATTTTATAGAAAAATTCTAGTACGAGTACTGGAAAAAATGACAATCCATTGGCTGTGAAAAATTCTAGTGCTGTTCAGGTAAAATTTCTTGGTATTTCTGGTAAAAATTTCTGGGGATTTCTGTAAAATTTTCATAGAAATACGGGAAAAAATTCATGTTTTCCTAATAAAATTTTTAGTGCCGGCACCGGATTTTTTTCCTGGCCGTCACTTTGCGCCTCTTTTCCCGTGCTAGCACTAGAATTTTTCTAAAAAATTTCTCCGTGTGCGCTTCGCTACTGAATTATTCAGATCCCAAACTTGAGATTAGAAAATTGAAAAAAATTCATGCAAGTTCCCTATTCTTGAGGAAACAAGACAAGTCTTACATTTTCATCTGGATTATTTTCGAAATATCTCCGAAACTAGTTGGTTTTGAGAAAAACGTCAAGAGCTCTTTTCTGTAGCTCAGTAAATTCTCGAAGGAGAATGTCTCTTGACTACTTTTCTTGTTATTAACCATCGCTGAGGTCATTCGATCAACAATTCACTCGATAATTAATAAATCAATAAATTCACATCAACATGCAGATAATTCCGAAAATGTCTCGAATGTTCGTTTAGAGGCAGATATCCCAAAACTTTTCTGTTTGAGTCAATAAAATTTGAAATTTTCAGAATTATTTAAACATTTTCCAAAAAATGTCTGGCGATTAATTTTCATAGTATTTTTATTTTTGGAGATATTCCCGAAATGCGTGCGAAATCCATTTATTCTGAGATGATTTCCTGTCACTTCACTACTTATTGTTATTATTTACACTGATTTTTATTATTAAATTATTATACTGATGATTATTTCTGGACAACAGAATAGAAATGATAACTTGTCACACGTAGGAAAAAAAACCCTAATGAATTGTATTGACGAGTGAATGTGTTTCAACGGTTGAATCTTCATTATCTTATCGACGAGATTATTTATTACCCGCAGTGTGTTTTTCTTTATCTGGTGTGGGTTAACATAGTACACAGGTGTGAGTAAATATCGTCCGGGTTTATTCATTCTTTCGTACATGATCAATATTCAACAATTTTGTGGCAAAATAGTCGAACTGCGATGTCTCAGCTTGATAAATCGAAAATATGAACTAAAAAAATTAGACCTATCATTCTTAAGGTTCTTCCGGGAATGTACTTTCTATTTTTAGATGAGAATCTAGCCATCTTATGAATGTCAAGAGTCACGTAGGCCGCATACATTGCGCCGTGAGAAGTTACATTTTTTTTCTTTCCGCTCTCTCACACGATCGCATACAAGCCACGGCACACTGACCAGCGACTAAAATTAGACAACAATAGAAGGGCACATGGGAAAATTCTCGATAGATACGACTATAACATGTCACTTGCACTTGGCAACAACCCTACACTGAGAAAAAAAGTTTTTTGAGAAGTACATCTTTACTTATACGAGACCGAACGCGCGCTACAGCGCGCTGTAATTGTAACAATCATAATTGAAAATCTCAAAATTAAATTAATCATGAATTAAATTTGCCGCCTCAGACGACTGGAACTAATGAGGAATAAGCATGACAGACTTGCGAGATATCGATAGTTATCGACTTTAAGTGTATGTTCTTTTTAGAATAGGAACAGGATCAAGAAACTCGTGGCTTGAAAATTTTCAAGATGAAAATGTTTTGCACTAAGAAAAAAAAACTTTCGTCATGAAATTTTGTGCTTGTCTTAATGACGACGACGATTTCTTGATTACAAGAAAGCGATGTCTCATACCAGCTTAAATTAAATTAATTCATTTAATAGTTTTTCAGCCTCAATTCTAAAATATTTCAATGCAAAAACCGCAATTGCCCTCATCTTTCGGACAAGTATAAAATTTCTTGGCGTAAGATTTTTTTTCTTAGTGTGAGATATTGTGCGCTTGGTAATTTTCGAGCCTTGAATTTCTTGATACAAGTCAAGACGTATTTCTTAAAAAACACTTGTCTGCTTAGTGTAGATATCTTTCTACATTAGAAAAATCCAAATCGACTTTTGGTGGTAAAAAATCTGCGGGTGGCTGTATCTTTAATACTAATTTTACATGAATACGTCTAGGGTATTCCCTTTCCTTCACTGAACATCATAGTTTTTCATTGTATATATTTAGGTATATTAGAAGAATTCTGGATTTCGCACTATCTGGTCATGATAAAATGTTTTTTACAATCAGGATACGATTGAATTGTTATGTACAACAAAAATCCCGAAACAAACGTTCAGCATATTTCATTCACGATGAAATCATCACATACAAACACCTTTGCGAATTTTAGCACGGATCCACAAATTTGATCTATTTCGTGCAATAATAACCAACTGTCAGTATTTTGCCGGCCAGCGCTAAGGATCGCTCAAAATTGTAACTTGTTTCTAAAAAAACTGGAGAATTTTCTAGAAAAATCTATAATTTTCTAGAAAATTATAGAATGTTCTAGAATTTCGATAGATGGCGCCACTGCCAATAAGGAACCATACGGACTTTTTCCCTAAATGACCCCCCCACAATGAAAACATAGACGTATCCACGTCAAAAATTGGTACTCCAAATTAAGACTTCACAATTAACGGTCGCAAGGGTTAAAATAAGGATTATGAGGGGCAGAATAAGGGTCACAAGGGTCAGACTAAAGGTCCCGGCGATCAGATTAAGGAGAATGAGGGCAACGACCCCGGCGTTGAAGGGTTAATATAATTTGAATGAATAAATTGGCAATTAACTTTCTTGCCTGCACTTTTACTTGAATAAAACTTGTACTCATCTAGTTCTACTTTGACAAATAAGTTAGCTGAAGGCATCAGCACATTTGAAGGATATTTGACTTTGGTCTCGGTCCCTAGCGTAAAGAGCATAATTTTTTTCGTTGAACCGAAACAGAAACCATTAGTAAGTATTGTGTTTGGTATTTGTGTAACACACCGTTATATTAAAGTCGTGAATTAAATTTGATACTCGGGTTAATACTGCAATTATTATCTCGGAAATGAGTTTTCCTATGACAATAAAAATTCCTCATAATTCACCAAATCAACCAGAAGAAAATGTCCGCTGACATTCATTTGTTGGCAATCATTAGTTATCGAGATTATCCGTCGAATAGTTCAATGAACCCTGAATATTTAATTACATGTTAATTGCTGACTGAAGGCACTCCGCGATGGCCCGGGGGAAAGTTACTTGCAACGGATGAATAAATAATTGGATGAAAAACATTAATCGGCGACCAAGTATTCGTACAGCTAATATTCATTCACCCCAGATTTTCTGAGGAATTAGAAATCAATGCCCTTATTGCTCTCATTTTTAACGGGATTACTCAGCTTGTCATTCGGTATTTAAATTTAATGTAAAAAATATTCTGATAGCTTGTAAGTACAGTCACTAGGCACGAATGTAGAGAACCACTGTGCCCATTGAGTCAGTGTGACTAATGGACACAGTGGAATCCCGGCATTATCGGCCGGCTATTATATACGACTGGGGTTTTCCATGGTTTCCCTTGCGGTCCTAGCCCGAATGGGGTACAGTTAAGAGTAAGACGGCCCATGGTAACGCAGAAAAAATCAGGAGAGAGAAGTGGGAGAGGCAAGGCAGACGAATGGGGAGCCTATAAAACCGTAATGGTAGTAGCAAAGAAATATGAATAAAAAAAAAATTGAATTAACAGTTAGGAAAATATAAATTGAATAGAACGAAGAGAAAATAGTAAATTTTGAAAATAGTGTATTGCACGGAAAAAAATATACCTGAATTAAGTATAACTTTTAACTTTTAACATTATTTATTACAAGAAACATACATTCTTATAAATGGCCTTTGCCCGACGGCCTTCAGCCTAGAATAGACTTCTTTTGTACTGTATCAAATTATTTCTATCAGGAGTTGTGTACATGTGGTTCAATGTTGATGACAGTTAGACGTGAGAAAGAGAAAAAAAAGAAAAATGAAAATGGTGATGAGACTCAACTTTCGAAAATTCATCGTACATGAATTGTTATGGGGTGCTGGTGGTACATTTTTTTCCAAGGTGAGAGATGAATAGGATAAAAGTGAAGATAGTCTTTAGATTTCCGAATAGAGTGAGGGGGGGGGGGAATTAATTATATTTTATACCAGTATCAAGTATATGCATAAACCTGATTCAAGAATAAAATATATTTTATTGTAAAGTATAAGTATATTTTATATTCGAATGGGGGATTGGTGTTTCAATTCGAGGATGATTATTTAGCATTAGCCTGGCTTGTACCAAGCGCTCTCAAGTGTAATATAAGGGTCAGACACTAAGTGTGAGAATATAAGGGTCAAAAAGTGGAGGTTAAAAAATGAGGGTTGGAATATTAGAGTGAAAAATTGAGAGCCTGAATGTAAGGGTGAAGGAATGAGGGTCAGAATGTTAGGGTTAAAAAGAGGGGGTCAGAATATTAGGATAAAAAAGTTAGGGTCAGAATATAAAAGTAAAAAAAGTGGGTGTTATGGCAGTGAGGGTCATATAAGGGCTAAAACGGTGATCAAGCATAATATATGATTTATATTTAGACCCTCATAGTCTAACATCCACTTTTTTTACTTTTATATTCTGACCCTAATGTTTTGATCCTGATATTCTAACCTCAATTTTTTAACCTCCACTTTTTGACCCTTATATTCTGACACTTAGTGCCTGATCCTTCCATTACACTTAAGAGGGCTTGCTATAACTCGGCCTGATAATCCTAAATTGTTCATGAAATTTCTTTTTTTTTCTAATAGTGTATAAAATGTCAAAATTTGGTGGAAAAGATTTTAAAACACTGAAAACAAAGTCGTGATAAAACTGAAAAATTTCACTTTTTGAATATTGGAACAGTTTCTGATTAGTAACTCATTAATAAACAATTAGGTTGGCAAAATTAGAAAGAATTTCTATGATTTATTTATAGGGAGAAAAAGTTAACAAAAGCCTATTCTTTGCGAAATTTAATGTGAATGAACCTGCTGTAAAAAAAATATCGGTGTTTTTTTAAAATTCTTTTCACGCGATTCAATTGAAGAATTTTGATGAATGAAGATCTCAAAATCCAAAACTGAAAATTCTTCGGATCTTCTCAGATCAGTGCATTTCACTTATGTTGTACTCAATTTAACTCGATGCACGCCAGTCGCTTAAATTTATTATTTGTTATATTCGTCATTCATTTATCAGAAACCTAACAGCCTAGTCTAATTAAAAAAGTCCAAGAATTGAATTCCTCACGAAACCCATCTAATTACACTGTTAAAAAAATTTGGCTGAATTTTGCGGAAAAAATAACTTGAATTCGATTCAACGGGAAAAAGTCAGTGGAATTTCAAGTTTCACTGCAAATTCAAATAAAGAGGAACTTCCACAATTAACATGAATTTTTAAGTGAACATGAATATTCACTGTTGAATTCCCTTTAATTTTCAGGGAATTCCTTAAAAATTTTTAAAATTCCTAGAATTGTTTACGGAACTTTGTGAAAATTTAGTGGAATTTGGAATTCAAGGACAGATTTCTCTGAATTTTCCTGACTTTTCATCAATTTTCCGGGAACAATTAAACTGAAATCAACAGCTCCCACGGATTTTCCATGAAATTATGAATTTTCAATGACAAAATTCTGTTGAAATTTCAGTGGACACGTTACTTGTCAAAAATTTCCAAGCCTCTTACCGAAAAATTCAGTGAAATATTGTTAACAATGTACCTTTGTCAATCCTCAAAACCACAATTCAACAGTAATTATTTACATTTTACACACGTCCGGTGCACTGAGCAATCGCCTGGCAGCGATCATTCTCCAATCGCGACAACTCAAACTCCAGAACCAAAACAAAAACGAGCACAGCACCTCGCGGCCTCGGAGAGCGGTGAACTCCGACTCAATCACTCAACTCCCCAACAAAAAAATTATCTCCCACTCCACTCAACCCAATGTAATTTCTCCACTGGAGGCTTCACGGCATCAATACCTCCCGAGAGGTCACCAGAAGCCTTAGAACCTCTCGAATTACGTGAAAATTACACAAAATGTTACGAGGAATGCACTTCCACGTGTGTGAAACACCGACAAAGTCTCGGCGATCGAGCAAACTGGTGGTTCTGGTTTTATTTGTGTAAAAACCCGGTGCACTCGTGGACCCGCGGCTAAAATGGAGGGGGTACCCCGCGACAGCTGGAGGAAGTCACTGATCAGCTGTCTAGTGTGAGTACACACGGTCTCGAATGTTTCTACACCGCTTGAATTTTCATTCATTTATTCATACAAATTTTTACAATTCGGCTATTAGTTTGAATGATAATTATAGTTTTCGAATGACGGAAGCTATCTTTTGCGTCAGTTGACGTCAGGTTCTCACGCGAACAAAAAATTTCAGATAAACAGTCTCCCGAAGGTGGTAAAATTAAAGCAGACGTTAAAGAGCTAGAAATTTTTCTCTAATTCTTAGAGAAATTTCAGTGGAATCCAGTTTGGCTTCCGATTTCCGTACACTCAAAAAAAATTACTTCTGATCAGTAGAAAAAGTACTTCTACTCAGTACCAAAGGGTTTCTGAGGAACAGGCAAATTTTGTACTTGCTCGAAGTCACGAATGAACTGGATGCCTGGGTACTGGTGAGACATACTTCGGTACTTGTCACAAGTACTTTCGTTACTCGGGACAAGTAAAAAAAGTACCTCTACTGAGTACCTGGCTGATACTTATATTTTTTTTAGCAATTCATTCAAGATTACAAATGAAGATCCAAATGTTGAAGCACAAGTAAATACACAGAAAAATCTGAAGGTAAAACATGTTTTTGAAATGGTAATTCACTTTTTCAAAAACGTAATTTAGGATCTTCTCAAACGGGTAAATTACGCTTTTCAAATCGTAAATTACGGTCAGAATAACGTGAATTACGATTCTCAAAATTGGAAATCAATTCGGTTTGGAAAGCCCCCATAAAAATCACAATCTACTGTTTTTTTCCTACAAAATAGCTTCCCTCAACACTTCTATTTACAAAAATGCGCAAGAAAGCTCATGTTATCCGTCAATAATATTCGCTTTTCCCAATGAAGTAATCAATTAGATGTACTGGAATTAAGTCACAAAAGTACTTGAGAGAAGTTCAAATATTAATTTTCACCAGTAGCTTTGGTACTTGTAAAAAGTACTAAAGGTGGTAGTTCACTCAAGGATACAAAAAGTACTTGGGACGAGTATTTTTCGAACTTTTCACAAGTGAACTTTCCCCAAATACCGGTCGGTACTGGCGAGAAGTACTTTTTTCTTTGGGTGTACCACAGAGTACTCAAAAACAGAGATTGTTACTGGAAACCAGAAACTTTTTTTGCTCTGTGAGTCAAACGTCGATTCAATATCAATCAGGATTGATTTTCAGGAGGAAGTACGAATCAACCAGATTGAAGCAATAAAAACACCAACGAAGCCCTAGGAAATTTGAAGGGAGAACCTCGTGTTGAAATCGTAAAGACAGAAGACCCAAATACCCAAATAGATGTGTGACGCAACTGTAATGGATGTATAAACAAGAAAGATATAATTGAAGTTGTTATCGTCACGATTATCTTGGGCTAGAGCTGATAAAGTTCATGAATCCTTAATCATTATCAAATAAAAAACGTGCGAATAAATGAAACGTATAACCAATTGCGTAACGGCTTAACCGGGAATATGTTCTCAACAAATACTGAATGAATCAATTGATGGTCAAATTATAGGGATTTATGACCACTGAACCAAGTCCTGTTAAACAAATAAATTCTGAGAAAAAAATAGGTGTAAAACAGTGATTGTAGCACCAAAGAAAATAAATTATATACTATATGGGGGGTTTTAATTATTGAATATTTAATCCGAAGAATAATTTTCTGTTTACCCTGTAGTCTTATTTCAGTTAACACTGATCTAAACCTGAGATTAATTAATTTTTTTGTTCCTGAGATTAATTTTAGATGTTCCCATCGATAAAGTGATCTATCGAACCTCCAAATTTGGATTTTTTTGTCATTCTGGTCGTAGGCAGCAATTCACGGACGCGTAGCGTAAATATTATTTGTCACACGGCCGAAATAATAAATTGTGCACCAAGGGAGGAAAACAGGACATTCCAACCCACGTGTCGATTACTGGCCGAGGTGTTTTCTTTCCTACGTGCACATTTACTTTTTCACGTTAAATAGAAGAAAAAGTGCGAGATTAATATTGAACTCCGTTGGCCCGGGAAAATTTGATGAACGTGAGGCTGATTTCTACCGAAAGTGTAAAATTTACATGTTCTGGCGCTAGAATTTTTCTAGAGAATTTCTCTCCGTAAAGCCGGTGCAACCAGGTCTTAACCCTAGACTGGTCACCATGCGAGGGAATCGCCGCAACACGTCGTTTTATTCACCTTGCCATCGACTGGTTGACTGGAAAAGTTTGAGAAAAATTGAATTCGTCAATTGAAGTATCTGGAAAATTCTAGTATTGTTTTTTCCAGTTTTTGTTTGATTGTATCCTTAATTCTGGGAGAAAAAAATTATTTCCAATAGGTGAATAATTCTTTCCCGTGTTAAATGAAATTGCCTGCTGCGCGACATTGCTGGAAACTCGCTAAATGCGCCCAGGAAGTGTAGAGTGGATTCGGCAACGCTGGAGCCTAAATAACACGGCGGAACTCTCCCGCGAAGGTGACTAAAGTCGCATTTTCCCGTCAGGTGACCAGACCAGGGTTAACCCTCGATCAATGAGCGCGGCGCCGCCCGTTTTCGTTTTTTTATATTCTAGCGTGTTTTTCGACACCTAAAAATTCTCAAAAAATTAGAGTTCCTAGTTCAATCCTTTTATTGAGCGTTGGCGTTGTCCGTTTTTTTCTCGGGAAATTTGCTTACTTAAAAAAAGAAGAAACCTCGAACGGACAGAAACGCGTCGCCGCGCCGCCCGGCGCGTGTGAGTCCCTGTCGACCCTGTCGAGCGACAGTGTTTCTACATTCATTGCCACACTTGGAATGCGCGTATAGCAGTAAGCACCAAGGTGGCAACAGCGCGTACGGTTTAACCCAGCGGCGCTACGCTAACCGTGTGACGGATGAAGGCTGACGGCCGAGCGCGAGCAGTACGCGTAGACAATTTTTCCACGCAGAAATCAAAGAACAGTTTTTCAACTTGAGTGGACAATCAGCTAGTCGGAATTGATCCAAGGTCATAAACAAAAAGCCAAAATCAAATATTAGGATGAAATGTTATCATCTTTAAATTCAATTAACCTAATTTTTTGGGCATGTGATTGTATCCAGTCGCCATTTATGTCGTGAATTAGACGAATTTCAAGGCGAAATAACTATTCAAGATTGATAATGTCTGGTGAAAACATTCCACGCCGATTCTCCATATTGACTTTTCATTTTTGGCACGTTCAAACTTTCGGAGCCTCTCATTAGTATCACATCATATAACCGTAATTGTCGTCATAATCAGTCTCAAAGTTTATGGCTAGAACGAATAAAAGAGGGGGGGGGGGCGGAGAGCTATATAAGAATCGCCCAAAATCATTGTAAGCATCGTTATCCACGGTACCATGAGAGTTTACATACTTCTCGCTGCTTTTGCAGCTGTCTGTATCAGCCAAGTAAGTGGTACTTTTTCAATTTTTCTGTCAAAAAATTTCCATCCTCACATCCTTCCACTGGAGAAAAAGACTCATTTCTAGGAATAATACAGTTTTTGCTGCAAACTTTTTTGTGATGAATGCGGCTGAGGCTTAGAAGATTATAGCGAATTGGAAAAGCATTTGGCTTTTTTCATTGTTTTGTTCAAATTTTCTATGGAAGTTCTTGTCTTCACAAAAAGTAAAGTCCTCAATTACCAGGAAGAACCCACAAACAATTTTCCTTAGCACAGTTTTTTTACGAAAACATTTAATAAATTTTTGCAAAACGAGGAAATAATTTGTTTTATGTTCTTCGAGTTTTGCTTGTTGAAGTCGAAGTTAATCAATTTTTTTGCTTTTGTTATTTTCCATCAAAAAAAGTATTTAAAATCGAGTTCTTCTCCGTATTCATTTATGCACTGAATTTCAATCACCTAATTTTCAATAATCTATTCATGCATTGGAGTCAATTTGAAGATTTCCATGTAATTTATAATTCATGGGCTAGACTTGGTTCAAAAATTCTCGGTGAAAATCAAACTTATTCAGGGTGTCCAGCGAAAAGTTTCTTCGAAAATCCCTGCCAGACTAAAGTGATTTCATTCCCTGACAATAGAGCACATTTATAAGGGTTCAACGCGAGAGTGAAGCAAAACAATCATGAGGATAAAATGAGAAATACTTTTTTTTAACATCCCGGCCATATGACAAAAAATATTGTTATGCCTATCGAATCTTCGGTTAAGGGCCGCAGATAATTGAAAATTATCTGAGAATTTTTCATTTTTGATATTTCCGTTGCTCTTAACGCATTTATTTGATTGTCGGGACAGCAATCTTTCTTTCTAAGAAGGGAGTAATGCTATGAATATCGAACCCTCGGATACGTTCTATCATGCTGACGTTCTTTTTTCTTTTCTTTCCCCTTGAACCCCTCCGCTGAAGTTAGCTTCTTTCTATTGTCTCATTATTCTAGTTCGTTTCTTCTCGTCATATTATCTTTCGCCCCTTTTTAATTTAATGAATCACACTGTCGAAAGAAACTTTTCTAGCTCACGTGATTGCAGCCCCCGCCTTCGGCTCCATTTGCAAATTAAATTCACCAGAAAAGTTATTCCCGACCTAATGACGAAATGTACTATTGTTACAATATGTAATTAAATGAATAATGATGTCATTAATATTAGCCAATAACAAGGTAATGAAAAATAAATTTTGCTCCATTATATTGATTAGAAAGATAATCAAAGGGTAATTTTTTTTAATACCCATTAATATGGTACACAGAGAAAAGTGAATGGTAGGGGTTACTTTTGTATGGTAGAGGTTACCATAAATTATGGTAAAAGGGTTTCTAAGTCAATCTCAATAGTAATTTTTACTATGTTCAACAGTAAAGCGTACTATGTTGTATAGTAATCAATACCATTCGAACATGGTAGGCATTACTAAACAATATAGCAACGACAACCATTAATATAGGAGAGATTACCATGTGGATGGTAATCAGTACTATTTATACATGGTAATCTCTCCTTTTCTCGATATCGTAGAAAATACTAAAAATAGCCATCAAGGCACAATTAAAATTGAATTATCGGTTACCCATCAACAAGTCTTTACTACTACCTTTTCTCCCTGGTCCAGCTCTTAACATGAGATTGGAATTAGATTCAAATTATCGTCATTTTCAGCCAGTTCTCCCGTCCAATCGATCTGGAGATATTACAATAGTAAGCTCTCTCAATTATTTGGGACATGATATCAGGGAAAACGTAATATTGCCGACCGAGGCATCATCATTTGATCATTTGATCAATATCGTAATCCTAAAGCCAAATAATCAAGTTATTGTTGTTACTCAACAATTACAAGAATACTCCTTTGAAAGACATTTCCAATCCTATGAAATTGATATAAATGATAAGAGGTGGTCGACATTGACATTTCGACAAATGAAATTTTGTATCCTATCGTATATAGCTACCTCCGGGAATGGAAAGCAATACGTTCCGAAACGTTGCGTCTAAATTCTCACGCAAAGTTGTTGAGTTTAATTACTCACATTTGAATTTTTTAATAATTTTTATAGCACCGTAATGCCAAAAATTCTTCCAATGATTAGGTAAAATTTGGGACAAAAAATCCCACTATTCTGTAGATATGTATATTCTGATATTAAAATACTGATGTAAATATGTTATTGTTAAATATGATCTTTACGATATTCGATATGATTAATCTAGGTATATTGATGATTATTAATAGGAAAGAATCCAACATTATAAGAAAATAATCTGTAATTATTGACACAGCGCCGAAACCAAATACGTTAAATATAAATATATATATATATTTTTTTATGCTTATTTTATATCGCTTCGAGTCTGATGAGACTATATGGCGATTGATCAAGACTTTAAAAATGGTTACATCTCACCATTCTACCCGGCCAGGAATCGAACCTGGAACCTATCCGTTGTGAGGCAACGGCCTTAACCACTACGCCAGGCCACCGGGCAAAAATATGATAATTCTAAAATTATACCAATCATCACCAAACCATTTTACAGATGGTGTTGAATAATAGATATGAAATTAATGAATTTCGCCTGTTAACTATATTTACCTGAATCTCTGCGATTTTTCAATTATTTCTTTTGACACGGANTAAATATATATCCCCTTGCCCGGTGGCTGGGCGCAGTGGGTAAGTTCGTTGCCTCACATGCGAAAGGTTCCGAGTTCAAATACCGGCCGGGTAGAATGGTGCGATCTAACCATTTAGAATCTTAATCATCATCGCAGTATACCCTAACCGGGTCGAAGCGATGTAAAATAACGATAAAAAATATATATATATCCCACTTGAAATTTTTATCTCATTATACTCATCATCATCATGATATAGTTTAGTGATCATTATTTTTTATATTTGTGATAATTTATGACTTTTTCACGTTTTACCATATAATATAGGTCATATTACCATAGTGCATGGTAATCTCTCCTATAAACTATGGTAAACTTTACGAAACGACTATGGGTCCCTTCACCATAATTAACAGTACACTCTATCCTGTAACATGGTAGAGGATACTATTCAATATAGTAATTTCTCCTATATTCATAGGCTACATTCTCATCGAGAGACTTACCATGGCCCATAGTATGTAATACCATACCCCATAGGAATCATTACCATAGCATAGTAATGCTTCCTAAATTTTAGAAATACATACAAGTCGTAAATTTGACATGGGACTCTTTCCCATGGCTCTTCTCTCCATGTATTTAAAAATAGATCGTACACCATTATAGATTACAGAATTGATCGTAATGGCCTATTAAACTCCTGCGTAAGTTCGTTCCGTCACATGCTCAAGGCCCCGGGTTCAAAGCTCTGACAAATTTCGCAGTATACTCAGGGCGATGTAAAATAATGATAAAAAAAGAACTGATCAGAATTTGATTTTTTCTTCATTAACATTAATGTGGTGGAGAAATACTATTTTTCTGCCGATCTCTGATGAGACAACACAAGGCCGAAAAAATATTAAACGTAATCTATTCTGCCATGAATTTGATAATGAAACGTCATTTTCCGGTTTCACCTTAAGTGTTTCTTGGGCCGCACTTGTCAGCCTCATTATATTCCTCTCATGTGGGCGCAAACAAATTATGAGTCTTAAAATTTCAAGAAACTTTCCTAATTTGCGAATTCCCTTTACAGCATTGTTTCATTATGTGAGGAGATCTGCACATCTACTTTAATTTTCTGAGCCTCCGCCGTCCATCAAGATAATTTTTTACCAGTAATTCTTTCTATCTTAAAAATCTGTTGTTTCATTTAATCATTTTTAAATCCCAAGACTGAAGCAAGGATTGACAATATGGTGAACTGGATGAAGACATCTATCAGTGAAACCCAGGAGTCTCTTGAGGAATATAGAGCTGTTCAACTGAACGACACTAATCGCATTTTTGTAAACGATTACAAGAATGCGAGGCAAAATGCTCTCACTGTCACTCGATATAGTCTCCACCAACGTTCAGTAAGTTACGCAAAATAGATTACATACATTTATAACCTAAACTATAAATAAAAAATAATCAATTTTCCATTTGTAATCCCAAGGAGGATTTCAAGGCAGCGAAAAAGGAAGGTAAAGATGTGAACATGTGTCTTGAGCCGTTCAACTCAGCCAACGAAAATGCTCTGAAGAAGCATGTTTCCAAGATTGATGTGTGCTTCGATAAATATTTGCCGAATTTAACAGCCGTGGAGGGTCAAGTTGTCGATTTACAACAGGTAAAGTATTACTTTAGAATGAAAGGAAGTGATCATCTCTCACTGAGAGGCAAGGAAATGATTGTGATTTTGATTCTCCACAGGAAGGAGAGAAACTAGAACAAAAACTCGAAAATATCCTCGAGATATGTGAGACCAAGAGAGTTAGGTGGGCATGTCTTGCTGTGCGCTTGCCCGCACTGAAAGTGTCCGTTATTGCGTGGAGAGCACGAGCTGGAAGAGTGCAAAGGGCGGAGCATCGGGTAAGCTCTTCAGCTAAGAGAAAAATTCCCAGATGCATTAACTCATCGTTAAGTGACTTCAAACGGAAAGTGAATGTCGTTAATATGAATGCGAAACGGTGTATCGCTGATCTGCCTGTTCCACCTACAACCACTATTGCACCAGCTACGACAGAAAAATCTAGACCCACGGAGAAAGTTACAGAAAGGCCTGTAGTCACAGAGCAGCCTGCAACCACGAAGCAACCTGCTACTACAGAAGAACCTAGAGTCACAGAGAAAGTTACGGAGAAGCCTGTAGTAACAGAGCGGCCTGCAACCACAAATCAATCTGCTATTACAGAAGAACCTAGAGTCACAGAGAAAGTTACAGAGAAGCCTGTAGCCACAGAGCAGCCTGCAACAACAAAGCTACTTGCTACTACAGAAGAACATAGAGTCACAGAGAAAGTTACAGAGAAGCCTGTAGTCACAGAGCAACCTGCTACTACAGAAGAACCTAAAGTCACAGAGAAAGTTACGCAGAAGCCTGTAGCCACAGATCAGCCTGCAACCACAGAGCAACCTGCTACTACAGAAGAACCTAAAGTCACAGAGAAAGTTACGCAGAAGCCTGTAGCCACAGATCAGCCTGCAACCACAGAGCAACCTGCTACTACAGAAGAACCTAAAGTCACACAGAAAGTTACGGAGAAGCCTGTAGCCACAGAGCACCCTGCTACTACAGAAGAACCTAAAGTCACACAGAAAGTTACGGAGAAGCCTGTAGCCACAGAGCACCCTGCTACTACAGAAGAACCTAAAGTCACACAGAAAGTTACGGAGAAGCCTGTAGCCACAGAGCACCCTGCTACTACAGAAGAACCTAAAGTCACACAGAAAGTTACGGAGAAGCCTGTAGCCACAGAGCACCCTGCTACTACAGAAGAACCTAAAGTCACACAGAAAGTTACGGAGAAGCCTGTAGCCACAGAGCACCCTGCTACTACAGAAGAACCTAAAGTCACACAGAAAGTTACGGAGAAGCCTGTAGCCACAGAGCACCTTGCTACTACAGAAGAACCTGAAGTCACAGAGAAAGTTACGGAGAAGCCTGTAGCCACAGAGCAACCTGCTACTACAGTAGAACCTAAAGTCACAGAGAAAGTTACGGAGAAGCCTGTAGCCACAGAGCAACCTGCTACTACAGTAGAACCTAAAGTAACAGAGAAAGTTACGGAGAAGCCTGTAGCCACAGAGCAACCTGCTACTACAGAAGAACCTAAAGTCACAGAGAAAGTTACGGAGAAGCCTGTAGCCACAGAGCAACCTGCTACTACAGTAGAACCTAAAGTCACAGAGAAAGTTACGGAGAAGCCTGTAGCCACAGAGCAACCTGCTACTACAGTAGAACCTAAAGTAACAGAGAAAGTTACGGAGAAGCCTGTAGCCACAGAGCAACCTGCTACTACAGAAGAACCTAAAGTCACAGAGAAAGTTACGGAGAAGCCTGTAGCCACAGAGCAACCTGCTACTACAGAAGAACCTAAAGTCACAGAGAAAGTTACGGAGAAGCCTGTAGCCACAGAGCAACCTGCTACTACAGAAGAACCTAAAGTCACAGAGAAAGTTACGGAGAAGCCTGTAGCCACAGAGCAACCTGCTACTACAGTAGAACCTAAAGTCACAGAGAAAGTTACGGAGAAGCCTGTAGCCACAGAGCAACCTGCTACTACAGTAGAACCTAAAGTAACAGAGAAAGTTACGGAGAAGCCTGTAGCCACAGAGCAGCCTGCTACTACAGAAGAACCTAAAGTCACAGAGAAAGTTGCGGAGAAGCCTTTAGCCACGGAGCAGCCGGCTACTACAGAAGAAATTAGATCCACGGAGAAAGTTACGGAGAAGTCTGTAGTCACAGAGGAATCTGTAGCCACAGAGAAGTCTGTCGCCACTGAAGAATCTGCAGTTACTGAGCAATCCACGGTCCCACAGACATTAAACGTTTCTGAGGAACCAATCGCCATCGAAAACCTTGTAGCCGAAGAGAAACCTGCAGTCAAAGAGGAATCTGTAGTCGCTCAGAAATTTGTAGAACCAACGAGTTCCTCAAGCATAATCTGTCAGTCAGCATAATGGCAGAAAAAAAATCTGGTATCATAACTCCATTAAATGACGAAGCAATGATTCATTTGAATTATGTACTGTTATTTTCCCTCAAAATTTTGTAAAACAAAATTTCAACCAATTGATGCATTTGTATTCCATAACAAGCGGATAAGAAACGATGAAACATACGGTGAAAACTGGGTGAAGCAAATATACTTATTCCATCTTTGCATATGAAATGAGTATATTTGCATAATCATCTATTTATATTATGATAAGGAAGCCGAAGGAAGAACTGTCATTTACTAGACATCGTAAAAATATGCTGCATACTTCCATGTAATAAACGTGACATAACTATTCCTTATTATTGGAAATAAATATTTCTAGTAATTTTCATCAATTTCCAATCTCTAATAATTCAATTAGGCGACATTTTTCTTCTATCAATGAAGAAAACACGTATATTGTAATTATTAAAAATTGATAAAATCACCTGCGGCGGGTGGTGTTATCGTAGCTGGCAGTCCAGTAGAGGGGCGCCACTGTCCTAACTCAATTCTCTGCTCACAGCAGACACATAAATACCGCAATAAAACCCAAACACTTCTTCCTAACCCAATCCCTCTAGTTATCAACTGCCACGAATTCTAGAACACACACATTCTTATTCCCTCAAAACCGATAAAATCTACCCTTTCATCACTCCTCCTGACGTATACCTCAATGCAATCAGAGGGAGAAAGACAACCGGAAGTAGAAGATAAAGAAATTTCAAGGTCGGAAAATTTCGAAAAAATTGAAACCCAAAAATTAAAATATTCTTGTTCCATTCAAATCGTTAGCTCTCTCTTTGATTTTTTTATTCGAAAAAAAAAGAATTTTCACTTTAGAACTTCCGCCCTCATTCAATATTAAATGGAGCCACCTTCACATTTCCTCCCTTCCCCCACGAGAAAAAATTTAGTTTCGTGAAATGATTTTATCGGTTAGAAATTTACGAGTAATTTAGATTTTGATTAATTTTCGAAAATTGCGTTAAACCGAACGGAACTCTGGAATGCCTCTGGCCTGTGGACACACTCTTGGCGGTCGAGAGAGCTGCGAACCTCTCTCACACTCTCTCTCACTCGATCATAAAGTTTTGTCTCGCTCTAATGTACATCTCGAAGAGACTCACACAATTGCAGAGGTGAATGTGTACTCGCGTCTGCGCCCCGGTGATCACCTATTGACCGAATATTGCAGCCTCACATTGGGGTAGATGTCTATTACACGCATGTTTATGTAGATGTTTAGATATAGTGAGTTTTAGTTGATTATTCGTTCGTGAAATTTCTTTTTAACGTAAATTTTGCTTTTGTTTGAAATTAAAAAATCTAAAAATTACTAATAAAAATAAAAAATGGATATTAGTTTAAAGTGAACATTGAAAGCAGATTTTTTATTTGGTGGTTGACGTGGAAAAATTAATAATTTTGTTCTCTTTTAATTTTATTTATTTCAATCAATCTATCTTTTCATTTTTAATTTCTTAATTTCAAAACATCTCTGACAGTAGTAAATTTAGCAAAAAATGTCCGTAAAATTACACAAAGACATCATAAAAAATGTCTTCAGTGAAATTAAAGTTTTGAATGCATGGAAAAATATTGCTAGTGTTAAAAAAAAAAAAATCTCTCCTTTCGAGTGATTAATTGATTTGGGAGAGGTTTGCGTTGCAATTTGTAGTAAAATTCTGCGTTTTTTGACGATTTATTTAGGGGTTTAAAGAGTTAAATAAGATATAAACACTCACCTGGGCATGGAAACAAGGGGACATCCGAGCTGAAGTAAATTAACAGCGAGATGCTCAGGCGCAGGTGCCGTTAACGCAGGTGGTATGTATCTGGCTGGACGCAGGCCGGATGTCAGGGTTTCCTTGGTCCTGTCATTTTGTATTCCCTTCACGATATTCGCCGGCACTAACAAGTGATTTTTATCAATTCGAGCCTGACGGAGATTCAGCGAACCGCCTCGACGCAGTGGCCCACCTGGATCCTCTTTTTATCAAGGGCAACAGAGGGACAAAGTAGTTCAAGGTCATTTGATTGTATCACATTAGAGAGATGGAGGGGGGGAGAAAGGAAGATTTCCGGTTTCATCGAGTCGAACGGACATTTCGAATGCAAAAGTGCACGCAGAAAGATAATTCCGTTAGGATCGCGCAGCGCGCCTTAACCCAGCAAATTTCGTAGGTTATTATACTGACAGCCAAGGTGTGCGTTACCAGAGCAGATCACGGACGAAAAAATTTAATAAAAAAACCTATCGAATTCGTTGGAAAATTCTATTGAATTTCTATTGAACTGTTCTATTAGTTTTTGGCCGATTCTATTGAAATGTTCAATAGAAAATATTCAGTAGAAAAAGTTAATAGAGTTCAATTTTTCTATGCAGCTTATTCTATTGAGATATTTTCTATAGAATTTCCTCGGCTCAAATTTTCTAATTTTTTTCGTTTGATTTTCTTGATGAGAAGAAAAGAAAAATAGAATGAAAAAAACTTAGAAAATTTGAGTCGAGCAAATTCTATAGAAAATATATGAAAAGAATAAGTTATATAGAAAAATCGAATTCTGTTGACTTTTGCTATTGAATATGTCAATAGAATCAGCCAAAAACTAATAGAAAGTTTAATAGAAATTCAATAGAATTTTCCAACGAATTCGAAAGGTTTTTCTAATAAATTTTTTCGTGCGTGATGTCTTCGGCTCGGCTCTGTTTTGTTAGACTAGCAAGAGGGTTGCGCTACAGTAACTATCTTGCCCATTTGCTACTTTAACAATTGATTTGCTCATTTAAGGAACATGCTTCGTTAGATTAACAAATGAATTACTGTTAATTATCAGTAAAAATAGGAAAAAAATTGATCGTTAATTTTTTTTCATTTTCATGGTCAATTATCCCTGTAGGAGCAACTCAGAATGCATTCATCACCGAAAAAGGCAATTTCATTTACACAAATTATGTCCATTTGCCGAGACCGGGGATCGAACTCAGGACCTTACTATTACTAACCCTAACGCGCTAACCACACTATTAGAAAATTACTCTTGAAATTTCAAGTAAAAAATCTTGAAATTTTTAACAAGGAATAATTTACATGGAATTTCCGTTGATCTTGTTATTGATGAATCAGTCAATGTTCTTGAATATTCAATGAAATTTTATTTCTCAAGTTCATTTGACAATGGAAATTACTGGAAAACGGAAAAATCTCTGTTGCTTAATTTTCGAGATAGGTTTAAAAATCCAAATTGTCATTGAAAATTCAATAATCACTCATAACAAAAAACTTAATTCTATTGAATTTCCAAGATGTATCAGGAATTCTATAGGCAATGTAGTCTGAAATTGAATTCAAGTTCAGAATATTGAAAATTCAAATGCATCTGTTACTTAAATTTCAAAAAATTTCTACCAGTGCACTGGGCTATCGTGCAATACTTACGCGTCGTAAAGATCATATCAAGGATGTTCTTCCGTTTCGTGAAATCATTCTTTTGAGATTTAGAGAAAATCGTATTATTCCTTTACTTTTTTTTTATGGAAGAACATATTCAATATAATTACTATAATAATTCAATGGAAAAACATGACAATAGTTTTGACGAAACTTTTTAGTGATTATTTGACTTGAAATTATCATTCCACGTATATTTTAGATCTTTCCTGAAATAGTGCAAAAGCAAAGCACAATTGTTAACGGAACAAGGGATAGAAGGAACCCTGTAAATGAAAATGGGATGGTTATTGAAGGGTCAATAATAGGATCAAAAATAATTTGGTAATAAACTAACTCATTTTCGTTTCAACTTAAGAAGATAGGATACTGCATGAAGAAGATAGGATGCTGCATTCTTGAATTTAGGAGTAAATGTTTAGATTCAAACAACATATTTATTTGTAACAGCAAATCAAAGATTAACCAATCCAGGAATATTGCACCAAGGAAACGATTTTGGTGGTTTTAATGTAATTTCAACCTTTGAATGACGGTTAGTCCAACAAATGGTCAGTGGCTCAGGTACCAGTTACCAATTTTCAGTTATGATAGCAAATCAGATCCCGATGAACGAGTATTTGCAAGGCTAATTATTCTAATTAAATTATTAAATTATGAAATTGTTAAAATTTTTTTTTTCAGTTATTAAATTATTATTCATTGTTATTATTAAATTATTTTTCTGTGTGTGAATTGACAACTGGAGATACAATTAATAACAACAAAATCAATCTTTCGAGCTCTACTGCCGTCATTACTGAAATTTATTCTGACAATTCATTTGGTTAAAAGGGCTTCATGAAACCGGTCCTATAAGTTATTTGAATTGACAGATTCATTTGATTCAAATGAAGTTCATTCAATTCAGCAATTTTATAGTTCACTCATTTTGTTCTTCCATTCACTACCTTTATTGGACAATCAACCTCGACCTTCACAGTAACAAAGTCCCAAAGAACCATATTAATGAACAACTATGAAAATTACAAGAACAAAAAATTTCAAGTAAA
The DNA here is from genome assembly GCF_001412515.2 of Diachasma alloeum. Taxonomy (NCBI): domain Eukaryota; kingdom Metazoa; phylum Arthropoda; class Insecta; order Hymenoptera; family Braconidae; genus Diachasma; species Diachasma alloeum. Next base: position 71,300 of record NW_021680372.1, on the reverse strand, counting down.
AGAAAAAAATTTCTGGGTCAAAAAAATTATTGAAAAATTTTGCTCTCATTATTTTCACCTTGATTGTCACAATTTCGGATCGCCATAAAACCGTCTGCACTACTTATGTTGAAACCGATGTATCCCGAAACTTTTGTAAATAGGGCTAATCAGCACAAAATAACGTCCGTCTAGTCACTGACCGTGGTGAAAAGCTCATGGGCTTCAATCTCCCACGTTTTTGGCACGAGGTCACGCACTCTCAGTAGTTTTTTTTGTCATACTCCAGAGGAATCATCGGAGACGAACTCGTCTACGGATCGCAACATGATTCACGACTTTATTTGACACAATTCGTGGATTTCATCATTTTTTCTTCTGAATGGAAGCTTTGTAATCATTCAAATTCAAGTTTTGGATTTTTTGTGTTATATCGACCTAGTACGATTCAAAAAATCCGAAAATGCAATTTTTAGGCCTGGTCTAATTGATGGAGTGGATGAAATGAAGTGGATAGAATTGAATCTTTTTCTTTCAAATATACATATTGTTGACCTCTATCAATCGCCATTAATTAAAATTTAATTCATCGATTAGTTTTTTTAATTTTCGAATTTTTTGGAAAATTGTTTGTCCCACGATAACTAAAAAAATTTTTCTGAATTGATTGAACCATGGCTTAAATAGTATATTGTGCATCAAGGGTGGAAAGTCATGTTTTCGCGCCCGAGGTGCACATGCTATTTTTTAACACGCCTGCAAAGGAAAGTTCGTATTTTGCTCTTTGATGAGCGGGAGGAAAGTACGAACTTTCCGAGCAGGTGTGTGAAAAAAATTTGTTTGGATGTCCTTTTGACCGAGTTCGAAGATGAAGGCGACAGCAATAATGGTTTTTTTAAATCATTTGAAAAATTGCAAAAATTTTGTATTGTTTGAACATCAGAATCCCGGGGATATCTTCGAATATCCTAGCTTCAAATGTTTGTTTTAATGTAATTAAGTCGAAGTTAAAAAAATATTACGATAGCAATTTTGCTTGATTTGATTTTTATGATGATTATTGAAAATTCCTAACTTTTCATTAATTTCTGTGAAAACGAGCATTCTGACAGTTTCTTCAAATGTGATGCTTTAAATCTATAGTGAAGTGGTAAACTAGAATAAGTGCAATTTTTTTGAAAAATTTTTAATTGCTTGAATCGAAAATTCTCTCAAGCATGGTCAAATTTTTTAACTCTCCTGAAAAAGTTCCATTTTTTCACTTATCCTAGTTTACAACTTCGCTACAGAAATTCATTCAAGTACGTATAAATAAAAATTTTCTTTTAACATTTTATCGATGGGCTGAGGGAAGAGATAGTGATATATTCGTGATGTAACGCGGAACGATAGTGATAAATGAGAATTTATTTAAGTTCTGTGAAGCGCAAACATTCTGGGATTTAAGCAATTGAAAATAATTTTTCCGTCTCGGCGGGCGGAAAGTTACATTTCCCTCCCGCTTCGCGGGAGGGAACTCTGACTTTGCGCCTACGCCGAGACGGAAAATCGCGTTCTAACCACGGGAAGTAAAATAAAGGACCCTCAGCCGCGTGCTTACCAACCTCGCCTTCGGCTCGGCTGGTAATTGCACTGGCGGCTGAGGATCCTTTATTTTCCCTCCCTAGGTTAGAAATATACTAATTTCTCCCAAGTAAATATGGTCTAGATATTAATTTTTCTCCGTGCATGATTCCATCGATTATAACCACTTTGTTGGATCATGAAGTTGACTTATTTTCTATCAACTCTAGATAATATTTGTATGTTGAATTGCATTCCCTCAATCCAAACTCTCAATTTGGCATGAAATTTCGCTACTGAATTAAATGCTCACATCAATTCCCATGACAATGAATTCTTTCAGATTTAATTCAGGAAACGTCATAAAAATGTTGGCCCCAGACAACGGCGAGACACACCACGTGGTGGATATTAGCGCTTTGCCCGTTAACAATTTTTTGGCACAAATAACAGATCGTTCGAACCGATAATGCCAGACTAAAAATACGATGTGGAATCACTGAGGATTAATTTTTTTCAATTTTTATTTTAGTCAGTGACTTTGTTCAGTCGCAACGGAGAATTAAAAACTCAATTTATAAATCATTCACCAGTCATTTAAAAATATCACTTGAAGACATTGATTATAACGATTCCATGAGTCTGTAACAGTCAATTCCACTGTTTATCTAAATTGTGACATTTGAGTATTTTTCGGATTCAACTCAAAGGTGAAACTATGTCTTATTTTATCCGCTGTGCGACAACCGTCAACAGTTGAAAGCACTTCTGCAAGGGGCCTTATACCTGAAAACAACCCTAAGAACTCAAATTATTCAAATTCTTCTGGGCCATGTTTCGGTCAGCAGCAATAATGAATAATTTAAGAACACAGGGTCGAGAACAACTTTTCATTTAAACCCTAAGAAGTCATCAGAGTAAGACTGTGAAAACCAAAAAGAACAGTCTTTGGCCACCGACCAATCTGGACACATCAAACTATATTTATTTTTTCAAATCAATTGTCCCCTGCGAAATACTCAAGTGAATCTATTATATCTTCTATTCAAATCAAACTCAATCATTAATTTAATTAATGATTGAGTTTGATTTGTTACATAAATTATGATCAAATCAAAATAATATCTCATACCCGCATTTTTAATAAAATAGTATATTTCGATACGGGTGAGAGGGAATTTTCACGAGTGTGAAGTTGCCAAAACCACGAGCTGAAATTTCTCACATGTGTCGAAAAATATTTTTCATCACGCTGTGACGAAAAGTGAACTTTTCGGCACGCTCCGCGTGCCTAAAAGTCCAATTTCCGCCACATTGTGATGAAATAGTATATTTCGTAACGAGTGCAAAAAAGTGTTTTTTGGCGAGTGGGAGGTTTATATCACGAGCCGAAGGTGAGTGATATAATCCCACGAGCTAAAAAACATTTTTTCATCACGCTGTGACGCCCCGCGTGCCTAAAAGTCCAATTTCCGCCATATTGTGATGAAAAATATTGTTCGTAACTCGTGAAAAAATGTTTTTTGCACTCGTTACGAAATAGTTATTTTCATCACAAGGTCCACAAGGTATTTTCTGACGAATGTGGCTTTGTAGGCCGATAATCACATTCGTCAGAAAATACTTTTGGACCGTGTGATGAATGCAATTTTTCGTCTGCGAAATGCGAAATGCTCGCTTCGCTCGGTTTGATCGCGGTTTACCGGGTCTTCTCACGAAATATACTATTTTGTCACTGCTGTTACGTTTAGCCCGTGTCGAAAAGTGCCTTTTCGTTTACTAGTAAACGAAAAGTCTTTTCGTTTACAAGTTTCGACACAACTTGTAAACGAAAAGTCTTTTCGTTTACAAGTTTCGACTTTGCGTTTACTAGTAAACGAAAAATGACGTATGTTAATCTAGCAGGCAAAAGTAGCAGAATCGAATTTTCAATATTGGACAATTTGCAGCTTATTATGAGCTAATTTTATATGCCTTCAAAAATTTTTTTGCTAATACCGTTTTTGAAAAAAACGTGTCTCTGCTAGCTTTTTTGTAAGTTAGCAGAAAAATTATTTAAAAAATCAATAGAATTTGATTTTCGATATCAGATAATTTAAAGCTAATTAAGAGCTAATTTTCTACGTTTTCAAAAAATTTTCAGCTAACCCAATTTTTGAAAAAACGGCGTCGATTGTTAATGTTTTAACCATTTTTTCTGCTAACTTGCGGTAAGGTAGCATCAACGCCGTTTTTCCAAAAACTGGGTTAGCTGAATTTTTTCTGGAAACGTAGAAAATTAGCTCTTAATTAACTTTAAATTATCCGGTATCGAAAATTAAATTCTATTGATTTTTTAAATAATGTTTCTGTTAACTTACAAAAAAACGAGCATGAATACTTTTTTTTTAAATGGCATTAGCAGAAACTTTTTTAGATGCATATACAATTAGCTCATAATAAGCCGCAACGCTATTGCTTTCCGAACGGCATAAAGATGAAAAATTGTGGAATAATAACAAATTATCTGATAATGATTTTTCAATTATCCAATGTATGACGCTCAAACTAGCGGGAGACCGTAGCGGGAGATGTGGTGGGGGACTGTACGGCCCATACTACCGCTACTCACTGTAGGTTCCCATCTCGTTAAATTACAAAAATTAATACAAAGCAAAGCCGTGAAAAATTGAAAATATTGTCTATTTGTACCTGAGGGATGGGGCTTCCCCCATCCCTAACTAACCCCTGGTAGTCTTAGGGATGGTAACATAAATTACCATCCCTAAGACTAATGGGGGGGAGATATATCGGTGCATTCAGTAGGGAATTTTTAATTGATTTTTACAAATCCGAGTGAAAAAAAAGAATTATAATTAAACGCAAACACTTGGGGTCAAATTTTTTTTGGAAAATGCCCCGGGGGGGTTGGGGATTGATTCTCATTTGGAATTTTACCGGTGCCCTAATTAGGGAATTTTTAATTAATTTTTGAAAATCAATTTCACCAAGTCTTCGGGGGAAAAAAGGGTAATAATCCAACACAAACACTTGGGGTCAAATTTTTTTTTGGAAACCGCACCGGGGGGGTTGGGGGTTGATCCCGTAACGTTTTTGGTGTTTGAGTCATTCACTACAATAATCCTAAATGACTCAAACTGAGTGAATAGTGCCTGCCACTATTCACTATGGAATTATCTTCCTTTCCGAGGGCCGTTACTCCCTGTAGTCCGACTAAACTCCGCGTGGGTTATACTCTTGTCAGGAATAATTGAGGATATTGGGAAGGTTCACTAAATAAACACTCCGGGTTAATCGGTAAAAGCTACTTCTATATTCTAGAACGATTAACTATGGTGATACACTATTCCAAAGCGGTTTCGGGCCGGTATACGCGATTCTAAATGATCGGTTCATTGTTGGTGGGCTTGGAGATGCGCTCCATTCTACTCCCGATCATACTCTGGACTCTAGGGAGTCCAGAAAGACGCTCAAGACCCAAAAATAATGAGCTAAGCAGTCCCACGGTTCCAGAGCACTACTACAGACAAGTGTCATCCTTGACACTGTCTAAACACAGTCAAACAGCTCTCTTCAGAGAAGCTGAACTCCGATGTCACCGTGAGAGTGCTGAGCTCTGGTCCCAAACGATGGGAAAGAAATTTCATTTCTATTCTCATCGTTTGGAATATGAATTCAATATCACGTATTATCCATAATACGTCGTTGAATTAAACAAATAATTGACGTATTGATGTCAATACGTCACACTCCCCTAATTAAACTATTGTTACCCTAAACAATCACTAGGTCATAATAGTAATAAAACCAAGAAGACTTCACATAAGTCTATACCTTATGGGCCTCATCTTATGCCGGAAGGGCTAACAACATGCTGCCATATGGGCAAATGAACCCGTGCTCCAGAAACACAAAAAAAAAAGACTAAAATCAATCATTTATTCCAACTGTTTGCTATAAGAGCAATCATCCTAACTAAATTTCCAAAAGAGAGCAAGTATTGTCTGTCTATTTTGATTTTTTTTCTATTGAGAATTTCCCTAAAAATCCTAACGACCGAGCCCTTACAATTTTGTTTCTTAACCTCTAATATATGGAGTAGGAAAAGTCCCGGATCCTAGGGTAAGCTACCCAGTAGATGAACACTGCCCTATAGATGGACGAGCTACTTTTGGATAGGAAATTACCCAAAAAAAAATACTGAAATGTGAATTGTTGCTTTGAATTTTCACTAACTGTTGTGATTCTTAACCCCTAAGTGACGATTTTTTTTCGATCAATTTCTTTTTCAATTGCTAAAAAACAAACATCCATCTACTGGGCAGTTTTCTTAGGCGTCCATCTACTGGGCAGTTTACCCTACATCATATTGAATCATGCAAATCAATTTAGTTTTCTTGTTTTAGGAATTTTGTTCCCTAGTTGTGAAATAATAATACCAAAAATTTGAAAAAGGAAAAGTACTTGTCTCCATTGACTCCATTTTTGATTCACTCCATTTCATCTGTATAATTCACCAAGAAAATTTTTTACAAAGATCTACTTGAAAATGAGATTTTTTTTTCTATTGAAACCTTGCTTAGGACTTTGAGATATGCAAACGCAATTGACGGTTATGAATGGAGAAACATTCTATCGTTCTCAACGCAGAAGACAGTATAATTTCAGTTATCAATTTTTTTTCTACTTATCATCTTGATATAGTATTCCTCCCCCACTAGACCAAAAATTACTCTCCCGAGTGATTGGTAGCGGGAAGCAACTGCACGCCGTTGGATCTAGCGTCTCATTCCCTTGGTCGACCCTGGTTAGAGTCACCTAAGAAACGGTCACCAGCTGTTGGCTGCTTATCAGTCCGCTGATGGCAATGATTCCCCTGGATCGAGTATCCGGGCGTTATCTCCTGGTTACCTCGATGCACTAGTCCTCTGCATAATTCGGCGTCATCACTCCATAAGGATGCTATACTCTCGTTCGCTTTGGAGGGGGAACCATGTGGGAGACGCGGTTTCGCTGTTAATTCCACGACACTCTGGTCAGCTGTTGGTGACGATCCCCCTGGATCAAATGACCAAGGATTTTGAGGCATTGCACTTTTCAAGAGATAAAATTTAAATGGCTCTCCAAGTTCATTTTGAAATGGGATATTTTCATTAGCGAAACCCACTTCTACTAGATTGATTTCTCTATTTTCAGTTGTGTCTTTGTTTCTGAGTTTCAATTCACACACCACTGATTTTGCACTGTTGAGTACAGACTTTTCCTTCTCAGTTTTAACGTTTTGATTCATAACTGCTGGATATTTAATGATTTTTCTTTTGCACTCGAACATTTCTCCACAGTCTCGAGCTGTTAATTCCTCGGTTGTGGTGTCGATTACTTGAGAGTTGGCTGATGATGATGGGTTTTCTAGATCAGGTTGCCAGCGTTTCCTCGTTCGTTGACCTCGATTGACATTTTCTACCAGCTGTATGTCAACATCATTCAATGAAGTTATCCCTCCTCCACGTACTTCAAGCTCGATAATTGGTCCAATTACCGGCGTTGAAACTTCTTGGCTCAACCCTGATATTTCTACAAGGCTTCGTTGTTGGATGGCCTTGGGAGCTCGAAGGTCTCTTCCCCGTTTTATAGTCAAGCTTTCGGGTATGTCGGGAGGCTCTGCTGGTCTCTTTCGTGACGAGCCTTCCGGAGTCCAGGATTTTGAGTGGTTTTGGATGCTGGAACTCACTTTTCTCGCCGAATATTTTGCCATCATCTCCTATAACTCTGCAACTGCATCATTTTTAAGTTTTTCCGAGGCAAGCCTCTCCCTTTCTCCACGTTTCACTGCGTGTTTTTTCCAGTATGGCTCAGACATTTTCTCTTGATGATTACTGATACCAGTACACTGTGATAATCCAATGGGAGGGTTGACTTTGCCTCTTGGTCCGGTTGGATCACCGGGGTCCCAAATTCCACTGTTTGTTGCAATTGACCCTGCATATGGTGGATATCTTGGAGCTCTCGTTATACCCCATGATGTGTCAGCCATGCGGTACTCTTCTGAGATACTCAACCTATACGACAGCATGCTCCAACCTGCTGGGAGCCGTTGTTCATCTTCCATGAAAGTTGAGGAGAAATACGATGGTATCCACGTCCTGTAGCTGATGAAAGCATGTGGTTCCATGGCAATAGTTATGAAGAATGAATTTTTTAAGTGATCCAAAATGCTTGGATCCCTGCGGTAGCGTCCTCTCGTCGATGAAAGATCTCTGTCGTTTCTCGGGTTCAGCAGCTGCCCATCAGCTGCAGATTAGATCTCGCTGTACCTCGCTGATCTAGCACCCTGTGTTTCTGTAGGCCTCTCCCGAATGACGACCCTCAACGTACCAAGAAAGTCACCTCCCGACTTCTGATTCCCAAAATTCACCAATTTCACGTTATTTCACGGCAACTTAGTTTCACCAGTCTTCAGATTTCGGACTCTTTTCCGCACTATAGCGAACCAATTTTATTTTCGTTAAAAACCTTCCCAAAACATGTGAATTTCACTTAATCCTCAATACACTTACTTCCCAAACTGAGTGTCCAACTAGTTGGGCGCCAATATAACATTTTTGGTGTTTGAGTCATTCACTGCAATAATCCTAAATGACTCAAACTGAGTGAATAGTGCCTGCCACTATTCACTATGGAATTATCTTCCTTTCCGAGGGCCGTTACTCCCTGTAGTCCGACTAAACTCCGCGTGGGTTACACTCGTGTCAGGAATAATTGAGGATATTGGGAAGGTTCACTAAATAAACACTCCGGGTTAATCGGTAAAAGCTACTTCTATATTCTAGAACGATTAAGTATGGTGATACACTATTCCAAAGCGGTTTCGGGCCGGTATACGCGATTCTAAATGATCGGTTCGTTGTTGGTGGGCTTGGAGATGCGCCCCATTCTACTCCCGATCATACTCTGGACTCTAGGGAGTCCAGAAAGACGCTCAAGACCCGAAAATGATGAGCTAAGCAGTCCCACGGTTCCAGGGCACTACTACAGACAAGTGTCATCATTGACACTGTCTAAACACAGTCAAACAGCTCTCTTCCGAGAAGCTGGACTCCGATGTCACCGTGAAAGTGCTGAGCTCTGCTCCCAAACCATGGGAAAGAAATCTCATTTCTATTCTCATCGTTTGGAATATGAATTCAATATCACGTATTATCCATAATACGTCATTGAATTTAACAAATAATCGACGTATTGATGTCAATACGTCACAATCCCCATTTGGAATTTTACTTGTGCCCTAATTAGGGAATTTTTCATTAATTTTTGAAAATCAATTCCACCAAGTCTTCGAGTTAAATAAAGGGTAATTATCCAACGCAAACACTTGGGGTCAAAAATTTTTTTGGAAAATGCAGCGGGGGAGTTGGGGGTTGATCACCATTAAGAATTTTACCGGTGCCCTAATTACCCGACGCAAACACTTGGGGTCAAAATTTTCTGTGGAAAATGCACCGGTGGGATTGGGGGTTATTCTCGATTGAGAATTTTCCCGGTGCCCTAATCAGGGGATTTTTAATCATTTTTTTTGTGAATTCCGAATTGTGTGGACGGCCGAAGGATTTTCATGAGCCCCCCCGGTGCATTTTCCAAAAAAAATTTTGATCCCAAGTGTTTGCGTTGGATAATTACCCTTCATTGCTCCTTTAAGGTTTAATGAAATTGATGTTTAAAAATTAATTAAAAATCGCCTAATTAGGGCACCGGGAAAAATTTTCCAACAAAAAATTTGACCCCAAGTGTTTCCGTTTGATGATAATTCTTTTTTTTTCACTCGGATTTATAAAAATCAATTAAAAATCACCTACTGAGTGCACTGATATATCTTCCCCCCCCATTAGTCTTCCCCTATCCCTCAGGTACAAATAGACAATATTTTTAATTTTTTACGGCTTTGCTTTATATTAATTTTTGTAATTTAACGAGATGGGAGCGTACGGTGAGTGGCGGTAGTGGGGGTCGTACAGTCCCTCACCACATTTCCCGCTACGGTTTCCCGCTTGTTTCAGCGTCATGTCCAATGTCAAAATAGTATATTTCAGTACATGTGGGGCAATTTCGTCTTTAACGTGTGTGGGGTTTACAGCATGAGCCGAAGGCGAGTGATGTAACCACACACGTTAAGGACAAAATTTCCCAACAAGTACTGAACAAAATTTTATGTCACGAAGCCTGAAACCGGCTAAATTAGACACGAGACGCGAAGCGTCGAGTGTGTAATCCAGCCGGTTTCAGGCATGAGTGGCATAAATGATTTTTTTATCGCTTTTACAAATTTGATCATTCCTACATTTTGGTCAAAAGTATATAAATGCGTCATTTTGTGGAAAAAACATTGAAATTAAAAAAAAAAAAAATTTGAGAAAAAAACATATTCTTCAACAATTTTCAAAACGTGAAAAATTGTTGCTGATAAGCTGTAAATTATCCCACGTTGAAAACAAAATTTTGTTTATTTTTTAACCATTTTTTCTGCTAACCTGCGGTAAGCTAGCATCGACGCTGTTTTTCCAAAAACTGGGTTAGCTGAAAATTTTTAGAAAACGTTGAAAATTAGCTCTTAATTAGCCTCAAATTATCCGATGTCGAAAATTAGGCACGCGAAGCGTGCCTAAAAAGTTACGTTTTCGCACAGCATGATGAAAATATTGTTATCATTCAAATGAATAAATTTCAAAAATATATTTCATAGCAAAGTCTTCAAGATAATGGAAAAAAACTTCCGAAACAGAATCATTTGTAAAAATATCGTATGAAAGTCTCTATTAAACAACAAAACCATTACGAATTACTGTCTTGAAATTTAATTTAATGAAACAAAACAAGATAAAATAAAAGTCGTAAATAACCTGAGTGAGCTTAATTGTGTGCTCAAGAGAACCGCCCTGTCGATACAGATTTCTTGAATAGAAGCACCGGAAGCGTGAGAAATACTAATCAACACAGCAAAAGTTTCATTTTTAGAGACGACTTTAAAAAAAAAACGTTTTGCGTTCTTCATTGTGTTTGGGTTTCCGTCAAATTCAAGAAATAAAAAAGATAAAATAATTCCCGGAAGCTTGTTCTCACATATATCACTGCTAGGAATCCGGAAATTTTCCGCAGACCATAAAAAGGCCCATCAGAGAAAGGCAATGAAATAATTCGCCACATCCATGAATAATTCAAAGGATTCATTCCTGAATAAATCCTCAAACAATTCTGCACCATTTTTCCTAGCGAAATGTCGAAGCATTGGCCTCCGCTTTTTTGCGGGTACTGTTATACAGTTTCCGCACTGCAGCACTGGCAATGTACCAGAGCAAAGAGCAGGTAGGAATGAAGTCTAATAAACTTGTCTTAGTGACCCAGAAACGTGTTGCAAAAACTGTAACAATTTTTCTGATAGACATAATATGGGCGAAAATATGGTAACGGATTTCGTAACTCAATCTTCAAAATACTTCGAGACATTTTTTGCAGTGACGGAGTGAATGTTTCATTTTATAAAATCCAACTGAAAACTTTATTTTGGACACTTCAAGGATTTTCAACGAAAGAATGAGGAACAACGTCTTGAAAATAATTCAACAACTATGAAAATGAAAAAAAAAACGAGAAAGCAACAGTCTTTTAAATTGAGATAAAATTTTTAGCCTGAAATAACTTCTAAAAGTCGTTTCACCTCCTCTCTCTTGTGACTGAAAAAGGCTTTTTTGACTGCGGAAAGCCCTGTTTGTATTTTGAAAAAAGCGTTTTTCACCACATTGTCGGTAAAACGTCGTTTTACGGACGCTTCGAGTCCGTCAAACGCCGTTTACGGATATTGTGAAGAAAATTTATATTCGTAACTCGGCCAAAAACAACTTTTCGGCCTTGTGACGAAAATAGCTATTTCGTCATATCTGAAGTTCGATTTTCCGCCCCAAATGAGCGGAAGAAAATGTTTTTTTCACACACCTGCACGGAAAGTTCGTACTTTGCTCCCTAATGAGCGAGAGGAAAGTGAGTACGTCCCGCTCTACGATGGAAAGTTTCTCGAGCGGAAAGTACTGATTACTTTCCGCCCAAGGGCAAAAGTACTTTCCTCTCTTGGGAACAACTTTCCATCCTTGTGCGGAAAGTATTCACTTTCCTCCCGCTCATCAGAAAAGGTTCTGATCAGAATCTCACCAAATCCTGATCCGAAAGTCTAATCAAGAAACTCTGACCGGTATCGAATTTAAAACTGATTTAGACCCAGCCGAACAGTGAAATTTTCACTCAGGCTATCAGTTGAATCTTCAGAAGTAATTTTCTAGCAGTACGGAGAAGAAATTAATTAATCCATTCAAATTTGTTTCAATTTTTTGTGAAGGATGAGAATTAAAAACTCACCATTTGCATCAGCTGCGGTCAATCTCAAACTATGTCCCCTCCGCAGCCCCTCACTCCCACCACCATTTTCGCCAGCGGGTGGTATTTCTCCGGAGCTTCCGACATCGAGATTCGGCGCGGACTCACTCAACTCCCATTTCTCCAATTTCCTCGATCGTTCCGGTGCTCTCGATCCCTCCATCGGCATTGCTGCTAACGTGCATCAACAATGCCGATCCACACACCACTAATCCTCAATCAACTCAATTCGATTCAAGGCACTTCACGTGCTTTATTGCCTTTGTTTACGCCAAATCTTTCCGCGTGGCGATATTTATCACCACGAGTCCAGCGTAACTGTAGCGTTTCATAACACGACCTCGGACACTAGCGGCTGACTCAATTTTATGTGGAAGACACATCTGCGAATTTTTCTTTGAGTCAGCGCTTCGGGATTTATTAGAGTGCCTTCTTGGAAGATGAACTTTCTACAAAGTGAAGTAGAAAACAAGTGGAAAACAACTTTTTTTCTCTTCATGCAGTCTAGCTATTTTTGCTAATAAGAAGCAATAATTTTTTTTTCAATCATTCCCTTTTTTGGTTCTGACGATAAACTCATCCTTTAATGAATTTTGTGAAAAATTGATTGATTAGATTAGCTATTACATTGTTCAAATGATTATTGTAGGAGGACAAATTGTCCAGTAATTAATTTTTTTTCAGCACTTTTTAAATTTTTAGACAATTTTTCATTCGCAGATTTCTTCATTTACTAACTCAGTTACAATTCTATCGATTTTTTTCGCGATTTTCTTTGTAGAACACGTTTTTTAGAGAAATCCATTTTTCGAGATGAAAATCGTTTAAGTTTAGAGAATTTATTTGTCAATGGAATTTGGATGGAAATGAGTTACAATTGTACTGCATCATCCACCCACTTTGATGGTGTATTGAATATCTACGAGTCTGGCACGCGGACGAGTGTGGTTTAAGGATATCCAAGTACCTTGACTATTCTTTCTCCAGCGAAATGCTTTTCTACTTTTGTAATCGAACATCAGTTTTCATTGGAGTTCCACTAGACTAAGTTTCCGGACATTTTACAATAATTTCATAATTTAAAGTTTGCATTTTCTACAAATAATTAATAAGCAATCAGTTTTCCACCATAAAAATAATTTGTTCGGAATCATAACAAATTTTTCATATTCTAAATATTACCAGAAATCAATTTCATGTCTAAAAAAGGAAGGTTTCCGAAAGTTTGAACAATTTCGTTTAATCATTTATTTATAAATAACGAATGTCAGAAAAAATAATAATTCTGTGCAAAATGTAATTTCAATGACGCTGAATATTCATGATTTTTTTCCAATTTTTCTCAAGCAATTTAATTCACAAATTTGATGATTGAAAATGGTTGAATGTAAGGTATGGCCCGTACCAACCCGCAAAAGGTACTTGGATATCCTTAAATCCCCGCTGACATCCGATTTTTCCGATAGGTTGATAATTAGATCATTCTTGATGAAAATTGGATTTTCTTTCACAAAAAAAAATTGTAAACTGTATTTTTTACAATTTCATGCCTTAAATCTTCTGACAATTGAAAATTAGAATAGCTCCTGGCTTGTCACTGGAAGTGATAGAAAATGTGCGAAGCCGTCATTGAACTTCTGCAGATTTTTCATTTGATTCTCTCAACTTTTCCTAACTCCTAACTCCTTTTCCAAATTCCTAACTTTCTAAGAAATAAAATATTTTTCTTCTTGACATTCCATCCTTTTCGATATTTCTTCTTTTTCTTCAAGAAAAATCTATCGCTCCACAAAATTCAATCGAGAATGCACTAGATCATGAATTTTATTTGAACTTTTCATCACGGGAAGTTTAAGTCTGGTTGATGAAAATAGCTATCGTCACTCTTGATATATTATAGGATACCTTTGCCCTGTACGTCAAGCGAAAACGTCGTTTTTCGTGTCTTTGGTTGTGAAATTCTCCTCGTATCACAATATTTATCCGACTTGAACTATTTTTTTCAAAATGTTTGTTAGATTCCATAGAATGAAACTAGGTATTTTTTCGATTACCTCAATTAAATAATGAAAAATTAATTTTTTTAATTTTACAAATGTTTTTCGTTTCTACAATACCATATCTAAAGAACATTGTTTTGAGTAGTTGAATATTGAAATAGTAAATAACAATTCAAAACAATGATTTTGAAATGACACGAAAAAAAAAAACAGTTGACCAAAAAAATCAATTTTTCCGTGATTTATTTCCGTGATTTAGTGAAGTGGTAAAAGGAGGTAAGTGCATAAAATGAAATTTTACAGGAGAGCAAAAAAACGGCTATGTCATCGATAGTGGGAAATTTAGTACAAATGACGCCGAATCTTTATTCTACTGTCCTTTAACTTTTTACCCTATTATTATCAAATTGCGGAATTAATCCTTTACGCAGTTTTAAGTAGTTACCTCCAAATTTTAATTCTGTGTGGAGAGTCAAGTTGACTTAACTCGTTGGGTTATCACAAAAAAAAGAGATATGTTGACTTAGAACATGAAGTATGTAAATTTCACTAGGGGTAGGGTCAAACGTTACGAGGGTCACTAAGGGGAGGGTCAAGCCTCACGAGGGTCACGAGGGTCAAAGGTCACGGCGGTCACTAGAAGGAGGGTCAAACTTCACGACAGTCACTAGGGAGAGGGTCAAACGTCACGAGGGTCATTAGAGGGAGAGGGTCAAACGTCACAAGGATCACTAGGGGGAGAGTCAAACGTCACGAAGGTCATTAGGGGGGGGGTCAAACGGGGGGGGGTCAAACTTTTCCATTTCCATGGTTCCCGGTAGCTTAGTCGGTAAGAGTGCCGGGCGCGTAACTGGGAGACCCGGGTTCGAATCCCGGCTGGGCGAATCGGGATTTTTTCTCTCTAAATTTTAATTCTATTTGAATTTTTTTTTTTTCGACGTCACGAGGGTCACTAGGGGGAGGGTCAAACGTCACGAGGGTCATTAGGGGGAGGGTCAAACGTCACAAAGGTCGCTAGGGGCAGGTTCAAATAAGGATCAGGAGTTGAGCCTTATCCTCTTTCCTTCAAGAGGAAATCCATAGTAGCTTTTTCTACGTTTGGGGTAGGGTGAACTGCCCATATGCGGAACACTACCCAAGAACGGAACATTTCTCAGATTTTACGAGATTTCTCAAATTTTGGCCAAGCTATCGATTTGATTTTTTTTTCTAAATTAAGTTTATATCCCTCCCCATGACGTCATCACAAATCTGATCGGCTATCGATTACCTCCTGCTGAATATTGGAGAAAAATCCTGGCAGCAGCCAGTTTGCGGCGATTGATAGTTACGCGTGCCATTTGACGGGTTTTTTTTTAAGCGATGTTTTTTACATTTTAAATCACAAAATGCGGTAAGTTGTGATAGATATTGATATAAAATCCTTCATTCTTCAATATTTCCATATCAATTTCATCAGAAAAATGCTATTGTATTGAATATATGGGGGTTCCGTCTTTAGGGTTAGTTTTCCACGCAATTCCAAACGAACGGAACACTCATACGGGTGGATACCTATGTCAAGTGGGAATACGGTGATACTGTGGAAAGTGTATTGGCGGTTAATGAACTAATAATTTAATGAAGTTAATCGGAATCGTATCCCTAAATTAGTTTATTTTCTTCATTTTTTCGCGTAGATGGCTTCAAAAGGTAAAAACACACGAAAAATACACGAAGAGGAGGGAGAACAATCAGCCAAGGCAGAAGAGGTTAGGAAACCCTCTCAACGGTTTAAATACACAAAAAAAATCTAGAAGAAGCGATTGAGGCTGTGAAATCGGGGAACAGCTCTCTAAATAATGCATCAATTAATTATGGTATCCCCAAAACTACATTGCATTCACGAGTCAACGACTAAGTATCTGGATACTCTCATGGTCGTCAGTCTGTATTGACAGTTGGGGAAATCCACCGAAAAGATATAAATTTCGGGAGGAATTGAACAAAATTGTATATTTTCTGATTAATATCCTCCTCGATATGACTTCGCATCAGGAATTAATCTCTCAACGTCACACTAACCTCCAATGTTCCGTAAATGAGCAGACGATGTTCCACTCTTGGCAAAAGTGTTCCGTCCTTGGTATATTCGATGTGCGTGTACTTATTAATTATTTCCAATTATTTCCCATCAAGTGATAGGTTCTTTCATTTTTTCTCAGAAAATAGACTAAATTTGGAATTAGGCAGTATTTTTCTTAAATTTTTGAAGAGAAAATTTCAATATTTCATGACTGTGTAAACTTCTGAAACGGCTTAAATGTTCCGTAAATGGGCAGTTCACCCTACTTGAAAAACTATTTTTCTTCATTTTTCCAGATTTTGTCGGTGGCCCTATATGAAGATATTATTTTTCTTTCTTTTTTAGTTTTTTGTTCTTTTTTCAATAATTCAAGTTTTATTCATCCGATTTTGATTTATTAAGCTTCAAAATTTTCCATTTTTACATTCTATAAGAATATTAAAGTCGGATTGGTAGAACTTGAATTACTGAAAAAAAAAAAAAACGAAAAATGAATGAAAAAACATCTTTAAATTGGGT
Organism: Diachasma alloeum; assembly: GCF_001412515.2. Lineage (NCBI taxonomy): Eukaryota > Metazoa > Arthropoda > Insecta > Hymenoptera > Braconidae > Diachasma > Diachasma alloeum. The sequence goes on along the minus strand of NW_021680372.1, from coordinate 54,755 downwards.
CACCAAAAAAATCTGGAAAAATAGAGAAAAATAGTTTTTCAAGTTTCCCAAACAGAAAAAGCCATTATGGATTTCCTCATGAAGGAAAGAAGGTAAAGGTCAACTCCAGACTCTAATTTGACCCTTTCCCTAGTGACCTTCGTGACGTTTGACCCGCCCCCAATGACCCTCATGACGTTTGACTCTCCTGCTAATGACCCTCGTGAGGTTAGACCCTCCCCCTAGTGACCTTCGTGACGTTTGACTCTTCCTCTCTAATGACCCTCATGACGTTTGACCCTCCCCCTAGTGACCCTCGTGACGTTTGACCCTCCCCCTAGTGACCCTCGTGACGTTTGACTCTCCCCCTAGTGACCCTCGTGAAGTTTGACCCTCCCCCTAGTGACCCTCGTGACGTTTGACTCTCCCTCTAATGACCCTTGTGACGTTTGATGCTCCCTCTAGTGACCCTCGTGACGTTTGACTCTTCACCTAGTGACCCTCGTGACGTTTGACGTTCCCTCTAATCACCCTCGTGACGTTTGACTCTTCACCTAGTTACCCTCGTGACGTTTGACGTTCCCTCTAATCACCCTCGTGACGTTTAACCTTCCCCCTAGTGACCTTCTTGACGTTTGACCCTCCCCCTAGTCACCCTCGTGACGGTTGACCCTCCCCCTAGTGACCCTCGTGAGATTTATTTTTTAGATGGGCCATTTTGCTCCCTTTGTTATTTGTCCCCCTGGCCCGTTTTGCCCCCATCCTGTTTTTCAAAATAACACTTGGAATAAGCAATTGAGTCTCTATCAATACATATGGAGATAAGTGAAGTTACCTCCTCTAGGTCCTCCCAATTATGGGAGTTATGTCAACTTACCTCCAATTGCATTGATAGAAAATTGAAACTCGCACATATCTCTTTTTTTATTTTTCATGTAACCCCATAAAATATTATTTTTAGACCAAACCTTTCCGTCAGCACTTGCAGATCAATATTATACTGTGATTGGTGCAATAAAACAAATTTCGAAAAAAATGCAGTTACCTCGTTTTACCACTTCACTACAGATTTGAGATAATGAAAAACGAGTTTAAGTTTCTATCTCGATTATTTTTTAAGTTATCGTGCGAACAAACAATTTTAGCAAAAAAAATTATAAAAACGGGAATAATAATTTTTCAATCCAATTAAATAGGTATCATCATGACAAGTATTCTGAAAAAAAATCGAATCGGTCGAATTGTTCAGAAGATATCGGCAACAAACGATTTTCGAAGAAGCGCTATATTTCAGGAACCGCTCAACCGATCGAACTGAAATTTAGCACAAATTTGAGTCTCAGTAGTACCAATTAGCAGCCAGAGTTTCAGCATCTTTGCCTCAATGATTCTCGAGTTATGGGGACAGTTCTGGACATACGAACACACATGTGCACACACATACCTATATACACACACAGACATTTTTAAAAATCATAATTTATTCACGTTTCAGGACATTTCTAGGCATTTCCACCCAAAATTAAGAAATCGAAAAAAATCACGATTGCAAAACTTCCATTCGGATGCAAAAAATCTATTTTCATTCGATGGAATCTGGCAAATCTTAAAAAATAACTCCCTACCGAAAAGTTGAAAAAAGTATACGTCGGAGGAAAATTGTAGTGTAAGGAGTTTTTTTTCTTCAACCAACTCATCATTAAAAAATTGATCCTATTTCTATGACGAGTTCATTACTCTCTCGCGCTCTACTAAAATCTTCTCGAAAAAACATAAATTATCCTAAAAACTCACAAGAAATATCCGCCGATTTTTCCTTTCCTCGGAAGCAAATACTAATTTTTTATAATGTCAATTTTTTCTATTCTCCACTTATTTCAAGTCGTCCACAATGACGCTCGTACCACAAGCGCAGTTACAATCCTTATCCCAAGTGACCTTGTTCGAATATTATGACTCGGCATGACAAATTTCCAATAATCAAACGATTGATTAATAATTCTCAATCGATCACTCCAATCAACTGCACCAAAGACTAACGATCATATCAACACACGACAGTAACTGCTTCCCTCGTTGTAAATGTCAGAATGTATACATAACTCGGAACTGACGAGGATTAACCCACGCGTGGCTTCTTCGTACGAATGACTACAAGAGCTGGCCCTCATGTCAGAATTCGCTTTTTTATTTTTTTATTAGCTGTCTAAAAATAGCTAAGTATGTTTGCACGATGTCAACGAATCGATTTGGCTCGAAGAAATAGTAGTCAAGAGTGAAGAAATGTCATTAGAGTTGTATTTTAGAAGTAATTCTGTTTTATCGACTGTTTGATGGACCAAAAAAAAAATTAAAATTCTTAATCAAGTCAATTCAATTATTATAATTCTTCTTCTGACTTCTTTCCCATCCGAATCTGTGAGAAAGATGTTTCAATTGGTAGTTATGAATTTTTCTTGATTCATATTGATATGAATTTGATCATTATATAATCCCACGCGTTTCTTTCTTTTCGGCACTCGTAATGAAATATACTATTTTGACACTGCTGCTACGTTCACCTCGTCCTGAAAAGTACTTTTTCGTTTACTTATAAATAAAAAAGGTACAGTTCGGCCACTTGATGGACGTTTTGACTAGAATCATCTGTAAGGGTTCTTTTTGCATAATGTTTTGAGAAATATTTGAATTTTCTAACATCATAGTGTAATGAACAAAACTAAAAAGAATTTCCCTGAAAGATATCCATCAATTCCCATAGACAGCTGTAGTTCTGATAAACTACACGGCCGTGATACATATAAATTTGATGAATTTATTCGGTTTTGCGGTCATGATTCCTCAGATCTTCGAGGTACATTGTTCCTTCGTGCTGCTATTTGAATCCCATCAAATGCAAACTTTAAACTGCGAAAGGGACGCAATTCGCTATCTATTCACCCGATCCGATAAACCCTCAATTTTTTAAATTTGGGTATTGACTAATTAAAACATTGTCGAACTGAGAATCTCATCTGCTGAACCACTGGGAGTGAATGAAATGAAATGAGTGAATTTACGAAATTATTTATCCGATGAAAAATTTTATACAATTGTTTTATTATAATTTCACTTTATAGATTCTATGATAATAGATAAAAATATTCTACGAAACTTTTCTGATTTTTTGGTCATTCCAGACTACGGTAATATTCACTAAATTTTCGATTTCCGTTTCGGCGTTATTTATAATTTTATTCAAATTCCTGAATAAAATTCATGAAAAAAATGAAAAACAAAATGACCGAGCGCAACAATGACAGTCAGGTTACATCTAGATAGACGATAGAACGATAAAAAATGACTTACGATTAGGTAAGTTGACCGGTCAGTTTGCATCACGAGTCCGTAATATTCAAAAATGGTAAAAATGTAATTTTGAGTCAATTATATAGGGCGCAATGGTTCCAAAATGCGCGGATACTGGTAAAAATAGATCGAAATTGATCTCTCAATATCCGATGTCCTTGAATATTGATTCATGTATTGTGTGACATTTTTTCTTGCAGAAATTACTGATATCTTGCCCCTCTTAAATATATCGAGTCATTACTACTGAATGTTAATGAGAATTTCGCGGAATTCACTGCAGAGAGTCTTATTGCAGAGGGTTCCCGCCCCTTAAACTGATTAAAAAATGAATTTTCTATACATTTTGATCATATTCAATAGATTAAGGGGAGACCACGGTGAAATTTGAAAGTCTCTGGGTATTATAGAAACGATTGTAAAAGTTTATAATATGTGTTGTAGATGTGATGTCTCGTAAAGTCTCTCGCGGCATCACTAATAAAAACTGCAAAAATTAATGAACAACACAAAGACCATCTCTATTTATCGAGAACTTCTTTATGAATTCTCCGAAACTCCCCCTCCCTCCATAATCCTCGAATAGCTCTCAAATAAACCCAAATCCATCATCTTTTCTAAGAACTTTTATTTAAAAATACATTTCCTCTCCAACTCTCTCCCCCTTAAGGTTCCAGCCTGAGTCCAGTACCCGCCAGGAACTTCATAAACTTCTCCGCGACATCCCCCTGGCACTGCTTCCTCGCCCTCTGGACAATCCCCTCGTTCCTTTTCTCGAAGGCCACCTCCAGGAGACACTTCCTGCCGCCACCGCCGTCCCCCTCCAGCCTGATGGAATCCCTCGGCTCGAAGCAGTCCACCCCATAACACGAATCCTTCAAGAACCCCAGACAGATTCTCCTCAGGGCAAAAGCGAGGAACCTCCGGTGATACCAGAGCGCCTCGTGTCCGGGGAACGCTTCAATCAACTCTTCATTGAGCTTGCAGTCCTCGATCCAGTAGGACAACCCCATCAAGACCCGATCGTAGTCAACCCCATTTCTTCTCCCCCTGCGGCAGCTGTGAAGGACCTCCAAGACCTCCGCAGAACCTCCATCGTACATCAAGAAGACCTCCTCCGAGCCTTTGGCAGCCTTGACGAAATCCAGAATGATGTCCCTGCGCCTGGCCAATTCCTCAGGAACGACTGCAAGTCTTGACTCAGCAGACTGTCTTTCCAGGAGTAGCAGTCGTTTAAGAAGGAACTGACGGTAGGACAGGCCAGAATGATCCGATACGTGACAGCTGCACCACTTCCCCGCGGCCTCCCACTCGGAAATCAACAGAGAACCTAAACTAGAAGGACAGAGTGCTTCGTAAGTTAATATCATCTGCTCCCGATGACTCCAGGCGTGATAGTTATTGGCGTAACGATCAGCTGATGTTCCTGAGACAGTCATCTCGGTCCTGAGGAGGGACTCCACGTCGACATTCGGGTGTTGCTGCTCGACGAGTGTGAACTTCACCAGCCAGCGGCGGTAGGAGAAGGCCTCAAAGCACTTTGGCTTGTAGTAGAGGACGGCTCTGGTGAAACGAAGCTCCTCCAGGGGGTCCAGACGACCGCTCTTCACGAGCTCCCGACGCATATTCCAGAAGGTCGAGACGTCGGGGTTCAGCAGGAGGGCACCCATCAACCATCTGGAGACGGTCGACGGGTCCTCACGGCGGAGCTCATTGAGGCGGAGGTCTATTAAACGGGTGTAGGCGTACGTGTAAAGCGGCTGGACGCACCAGGAGGCCAGACCCAGTGAGTTCTCGTCGTGGTATACAGGAGAACGGTTCTCAGAGTCTGGGGAGGGGATTATCTCGAAACTTTCGCTGGAAATACGATAGAAACGAGGGCATGATTCTGGTGCTCGTAAATGAGTTTAGCTATTGTTGCACCCAAGACAATAAGCTTTACTTTCGAGGGGCTACTCACTTCCGAAATCGAGGCGCCACTCTGGCATGAAATCATTCCGAAATCACTGAAATCTAGTGATTTCAGCTCTTCGAAATCATTTTCGAAATCAATTTCAAAATCATCTCCGAAATCGTCTGAAATCGATGAAATGACAAGTAATTCGTGATTTTGAAATTGATACACCTACCAACGATGATAATAAAATGCCAAACTCACTGCCATAGTAAAATGATAAAATGGACCGCTTTTCATCGTCATTAGCTCAAGATTGGCGGAGTAGAATCAAATGAATTCGTTATTATTTGCCGACTAATATTGCCAATTTTGATTTTCATAATTTGACACAACCCGATTTGCCCCATCTCTATTATTTATGAACTTTATTTTTCTGAAATCACTGATTTTGAATTAATGAAATCACCGAAATCATTTCTTCCGAAATCACTGAAATCACCCGAAATCGACTCCATTTCCAAATCATGGTGTCACTCAATTATGAAGTGAGTAGCCCCTCTTTTATTTTAAGATTGATGATCTGAAATTGATTTGAGACTTTTGAAGGTCTCAAATTGAAACATTTGAAATTTCTTATTGGCTACAATTCTTTTAATAATAAACAAAAGGACTGCAACTTTCATCCGATTTAGGCTTTTTAAAAAAATTTCCTTTCACTTTAAAGATAGGCACACGTAAGGCAAACGCATAGTGGATATACGCTTTTTAAATTATCAATAGATCATGAGAAAGTTGTTTTTTTTTTCGATTTCCTTTTTTTACTCGCTCTTTCATAACGTCTCAAAGGAGTTGAGATATTTGTATACATATTTTTTCGAATTGAATACCACCTGTGTACCTTTGGAATCTTCAATCCCCAAAAACAACTCTTTTTTGGATTTCATGAAAAATTAAGCAAAAGGAGGAAATAAATAATAAAATAGATTGAGCACAATTTTCATTCGAAAAATACGATTCTTATGGGATTCATTTTCAAATTAACAATTCACCTACTGGAAAATTCCAAAAATAAGCATAAAAATAGAGGGCAATATGAAAAATAAACCAAAGGTAACCCATGCAGAAAATAACGCAAATATTGGGAATTTTAAAGTAGTGTAAGCAACTTAAATTTTGAAAATTAAAATCTGAACTAAATTCTGAACGAAAGTTAGAATATAATATATAGAAACATTCGGGTTGAGTCTGTGCTCCATCGGCTGTCTAGTATTATTGATAATAATTAATCAAAAAGTGCAAAAATAACACAGAGTCTTACGAGAAAGTTAACTTTTCGAGGTTACGAAGAAGATTAAAAATCTAGAGAGACTCTAAAAAAATCGGAGAACACTCAATCAAAATTCTATGTCCAATATGAAAATCATCGTCAGTGTCTAATCTAAATAATAAAAAAAAAACTTGTCTAATAAATAATTTATTTTTCTGCGTTTCCGAAGTGGTATATTCTGTCTAAATACCCTAGTCAAACTAGAAATTATTCTTTAAAAAAAATTGAAGAAAGAATTTGATGGATCAATTTCTTCCACTCATCCAAGTTATAATTCGTGGGAAAAATTATCGATAATGAATGACTCTTCTTTGGGCTTTTTGAATTTATTTTTCCTCATTCAACTCAACTCAACTGGAGTTTATTCATACTACTTTAAGCCTAGCATAATATCATGTTAACGCCTACATTCATTACATATTGGCTATTAGTATGGCATTGGTGAATTTAAATTTCAATCAACATGAAGGAGATGAATGTCTATCAGCTAAAAAAACATAATTTTTTTTCGAGTGTTGTGTTTTTGTATGAACACCGTTAAACATGTTATAAATCTAAATCTGATTCTGCAATTGCTTTGATGTATTTGGAGCTATATGAAAATGAAATAAAAATAAAAATTTTAACAAATTAATTTCATTCAACAAAACATAAACCACGACTGAATAATCGTTCTGTCAGTCTGTCAGTGTACCCCAACTTCATAGAGACCAAATTACCGGTAACCGATCAGTGATGAGCCCCAGTGGACGTTAACCCCCTCCGCAACTGTTTATGAATCACTCCCAAAGGAAATCCCAATTCCCTGAATTAATTCGCGAATAAAATGTTTCGAGTCAATGGAAATTATCCCCGAATGACTGAAAAACATTGAGAGAAGACTTTGGAATGCTCTCGTACATTTTCAAAAAACCCCGCCCTTAATTCCACGAATCAACTCATTTTTTTTTGTTTATAATAAGGATAACAATACTCACAGATTCACGTCCTTTCGGAGCACATTTTCAATGTCCGAGAGGATTTTTTCAGCCGCAGGGAAGACGTCCTCTTGCATTTTTAATTGTTGATTGGGTTTGTCACTTGCACATGTCAAATCAAATGATTTTTTCGACGACTAGAGACGATTTATTGTGAATTTCACCTTTTGTTTGTGTCGTTCTATTTCTTATCGTCTTATCCTCGTTCTCTGCAGCTTCTGTCTCACTCACGTTGCACCGCAGAATGCAGGAAATATGCAGCCGCGGCAACTTCACGTTGATCTTGAATTTATCTGCAATAATCGCCGCCATTTTGTTTGTGCGGGATTTTATTACTTTTTTGAAAATACGGAAATTGGAAATTTTTGAAAATTCGTTCCATGAGTAAATCTCCAATTTTTATCAGGTATTACGAATTTCTGGAATTATCTAATTTTATTTCTCAATAAATTCTTCATCATTTTATTTGATAGTTTTTGTTTTCTTCTTTAGATTTTTTCTTGTGTCAAATTTTTTTATAATTTTTTTTATTTGATTAGGGTTTTCAGAAAATGTTGAAATCAATAATTTTTCATCATGCGGGTTTTATTTTTTAGAAATGATTCCCAATTAAATTAAGTGATTAAGAATTTTTGATTCTATGCAAATTATTGACAAGCTTCAGAAATCAATTGAGTTCAGATTATAAAGTAATTAGTCATATTTTTTTCCGTAATTTTTGATTTTTTTCATTTTCATTTTCCTCTGATTTGATCAAAGTTGACGCATCATTTGAAGATCAGTAATTTTTCATTATATGAATTTTAATGTTTAAAAATTGTTTATAATTTTTTCCTTCTTTTTAAAATAAATTTTTAGCGACTTTCAATTTTTGTATTTTTTTTTACTTTTCCGATTAGTTTATACATTGACATAATTTCATGCTCATTAAATTATTTATAAATTATTTATATTTTTTTCTGAAAAAATAGCATTCTTCTCAACTTTTTTTTGTTTATTTTTATTTTTTGTGGGTTCATTTGAGTTTTTTAATAAATTATTTGTAATTAAATTTGAATAAAGTGATTAATAATTTATAATTGTATGAAAATTATTGGTGAGCTTCACAAATCAATGAAGTTTAAATTATTAATGAAATATTTCTTTTTTTTCGATAATTTTTGCCTTTTTTAAGTCTTTTCTTTTATTGATTTTTTTTCCTTTTCCTCTTCTACTGATTTGATTAAGGTCTTCGCATCATTTGAAAATCAATAATTTTACATTATAGGAATTTTAATGTTTAAAAATTGTTTAAATTTTTTCCTTCGTTTTTAATCAATTTTCGCAATTTTCAGTTTTTTGTAATTTTTTTCTACTTTTGTGATTAGTTCATAAACTTTACATCATTTCATGCTCATTATTAATTATGTGAGGATGAGAATTGATAAATTACTTATATTTTGTTTCTGCAAAAAAATAGGATTCTTTTCAACTTTTTTTGTTAATTTTTATTTTTTGTGGGTTCATTTCATTTTTTAGGAATAATTTGTGAATTTTATTATGGCTCAGGAGCAATAATTGTTAATTATTTGGATTCGAATGTGTGGGTAGAATTTCAAGGTCACGGAGCCGCTCCAAAATGAGTAATAATCCCCTAACCTCACAATTCCACTCAAAAATTGTGACCGCTATGTCCGCTATTCCGTTTAAGTTTGACTACTCACTTTAACCATATACGGTGTTATTATCTCGACGGTTACTTCATTCTCGTTATCGAGAGTGTCCAGCGAATTAATAATAACGGAGACCGAGTGTTTTTGGGGATTGGAAAGATGTCTGATCCTCGACAGCGAACCCTGAAGATTAAAACCGGTGTTGTTAAACGTTTGGCGAAGGAAAAGGTTACGTACGAGAAGGAAGCCGTCCAGCAGAAGGAGAGGATACAAAAGTATAAGGATCAAGGTAATCACTCCACCCTAAATCAACAATTGCGACGACAAAATCCATCAATAATTCAACTTTTCAATTATACGTAAATATGATCAATGAGAACTGAAATTTACAGTTCTCATTGATTTCTCCACTAAATTCTCAATTTTCAATTACGAAATTCCTTGAAATTTCAGTGGGTATTTTCCTCATCCAAATGTCAGCCAATAGAATTGCACTATTCGACTGTTATTTCATATAGTCAACACGGTATTCAGCTGATAATTTTTGATAATTCAACTGGTAATTTTTCATGTTGACTATATTTGTGGAAAACAAAAGATTCCGTGGTCAAGTGAACCGAGTTCACTGGTCCTGGTTGGAACTGTCACATGGATTTTGTCTTATAGTACAATTCTTTTGGCCGACATTTGGATGGAAAAATTCTCTCCCGAATACTACTCGAGCTACAAAATTAATCGAGTAATTCCCTCAAGGTTCCCTGCACACAAACGAAGTCGTCAAGTTTTTCAGTAAAAATCACTCGTGCTTCGCACTCGTGATTTTTTAACCTGAAAAACTTGACTCCTTCGCTTGTTTGCAACGAACCTATTGGGAAATGCTTGATAATTTTAAAGCTCTCGTGGTATTAGTTGCGGTAATTAAAGTCGATAAAAATTTCCAAATTGTGTACCGCAAGTTTCAGACAAAAATTTTTAAGAGTGTGCAACTCATTCTATTGAGATATTTTCTATAGAATTTCCTCTGCTCAAATTTGGTTATAAACAGTATGATAAGTAAATTTAAATATATACCTATATATTACATATTTTTTCGATACATAATTAAAGTCGTTTTAAGGCGTTTTCACCAAATTTTCGCAATTTGAAAAAGAAAAAATTTAAAAAAAAATACATCCTGGATGGAACCCAACATGTATGACGGCTCAAAATTGTCGTTTTCATTATAAGAATTACTGAAAAAAAATTAAAATAATCGACCGTGACGTAATTGGCCAAATTCGAGTTTTTCAACTTTTTTTTCGAAAATTCGTTATTTCAAGAATCTAAAAATTGGAAAAAAATTAAAAAAAAAAACATTCTTATAGGTGGTAAAAAATGGAAAATTTTGCCCCCTAATAAATCGAAATCGAATGAGTAGAACTCGAGTTATTGTAAAAAAACGGAACAATTTGAAAAAAATCATATTTCCGAACTGGGCTGTCAAAAAAATCTGAAAAAATTTGAGAGATAGTTTTTCAAGCCCCCTAATCGTAGAAAAAATCGCCATCAATTTTCAGAAGGGTGAGGGTTAGCCCTTGACTCATTTGGCATGGAATACCTCATATATTTCTGTTACTAAATTAGCAATTCGCTACCAAATGGAATTTCAATGACGATGTATTTTAAATTAAATTCAATGATTCATTGAATTCAATACTACCCCAACGTTAAAATTGTTGACATTTCCCTGATTATTGGTTTCAAAATAAATTTTTTCAACAACAGATGATATAATCTATCTCACATAAAATGCTTCCATTCGGCAAAATGAAAAAAAAATCCGTATTCAGCCGAATAAATCATATATTATAGTTTATAAATTATGGTTTATAAATTATAGTTTAAACCTAACATGTACGAAAAAAATTCATAGAAAACTTAGCGAATTCGCTAGGAAATTCTACTGGAATTCTCTAGAAATTTTATTACAATTCTAGGGAATTCTCGTTAAAATTCTGTTTGTTGTTTGCGCAGATTCTATTAGATATTTGATAGGAAAAATACAATACATTTCGATTTTTCTATTTGAATTTTACTCGAGATTTTTTCTATCAAAATTATTCGACACGGATTTTCTAAATTTTTTCCACTATATTTTGTTTAGTTTTCCATTACAGGATCCGAGTGAAAAAAACTTAGTAAATTCACGTCCAATTCTTATATAAAAAATCCAAGTGAATATTCACAAAGAAAAATCGAAATCTATTGACTTCTTTCTATCATATCTGACATCTCATAGAATCAGCGCAACAAACAAATCGAATTTTAACGAGAATTCCTTAGAATTTTAATATAATTCCAATACAATTTTCCAGCGAATTCACTAAGTTTTTCTATTGAATTTTGTCATACAAAAAAAAAACTGAAAATCTAACAAGCATTTCACAAATGAAAAACCCCATGAATACAATTTGAAACCCTAAAAAAGACAGAAACCAGGCACTTCACCACTCTCACCACTCTTCATGTTCCCACATTATCGTCTACCAAAAATAACCACCCCCTCATTGTCTTCCAGGCAAAGACGGTCATGACATCAGAAAACAAGAAGAAGTCCTCCAGGAATCCTTAATGATGATCCCGGACTGTCAGCGTCGCCTGGTCAAAGCCTACGAAGACCTGAAGAAGATCCTAGAATCCGAGCAAGACCTCAAGGACTCCGAGCCCTACCTCGACGCCGAGAAAGTCCTCGAGGAGGCCGAACAGCAGCTCCCGAAGGACTCCGAGGCCCTCTCAGTCTCCTAATACCCTCTCTAAACCCTACTAACGCCCCTAAATCAAAAAGACCTGAGAACTCAACCAAACAACAAATCTCCAGCTGTAAAATACGAAACCCCCATGTACCCCAGCCATTTTGTACAGCCCCCACCCCCCTTTCGCCCATTCGTCCCTCAGCAGCCGTCCCCCTCGACCTCCGACATCTCCTTCCTGAACTCCTCCTTGAACCAACGAAAAATCGACACAGAATTCTTCGAGAACTTCGCCAACGCCTGCACTTCCTCCAAAAAATGCCCCACCAAAAACCATAAAAAACGTCTGGGAATCTCAGAAACTCGTCAACTGATTTCTTCAGTAAAATCCTTAACAATTTCCTTGGAGGATTCCACAAACATCTTGAGGACCAACAAGAACTCTCCAGATTTCGATTGGAACCTGAAACTCGAAAAATGTAAAGCCCTAAAGTCTCAGATCGAAAATTGTATGAAAAAATTGAAGGAAAATGAGGAGATCTGTGAGTTCAAGAAGATGATTGAGCAGAGGAGGAAGAAGAGGATGAGGATTAAGAGGAGGAATGAAGCTTGGAAGTCCCAGAAAAGTTCGAGAGAAGAACGAAGAAGTAATCTTCACAAAGAAATTGATAATTGGATCAGAAGTAAACAGGAGATGATTGAGAGGGAGAAGCAGGAGGAGAACCTGAAGAAAGATGCTGATCTCGTTTTGTCTGACGTCAGGGGGAAGAGGAGTGATGCTAAGAGGTATCTGAATGTCCTCAGAGAGCTGGGGAACCTGAGGAGAGTGAAGACTGCGAATGCCAGGGCCAGGGGTGAGAATCTGTCGAGTGCAGCTGATGAGTCCTTCGAGAGGATCATCTCGGGGCTGATCGAGCATTGGTCCCAGCTGGATCGAGAGTACTCCATTGAGGAGCAGGGACTCAAGCTCATGCTGCAGAGCGATAACGAGAGGGTGATTGATCGGAGGAAACGGAGCGGATTTGACGAGTGGGAAATTGCCATTTTTGGGAGAAAGCTGGGAAATTCGAGAGCTGGGGGGGATCTGGGGCAGCTGATGACGAGGTTCGCTTGGGATAGGTTCATCGATGGGAGAGGGGGGAGGATACCCTTGGGGTGGGTCATGCCGGAGCCTCCGAGTTCCGGGGCTTGGCAGAAATGTCTTAAGAGTAGGGGAAGGTGAGCTAAAATCAACAGCAAAGCGGTAAAACGGTTTAAAGAGAAAATCGTCGATTGATGAAAATAGCTATCAGGGCTACCTAAAAAACTAAAAAAAAAAATTTGCATGAAAACTTAGCATTTCGTGTTTTTTGGTTTTAAAATACTCCTTGGGAAGGCTGAAGGCTCTCGGACAATGGCCATTTGTAAGAATATATGTTTCTTGCAACAAATTACGTTAAAAGTTGAAAGTTAAAGTTACTACTTGGGGTCTAATTCAATTTTTTTTAATGTTCGTTGGATTCCATAGAATAGAACTACATTTTTTTTCGATTATCTGAATTGGATTATAGAAAAATTTAATTTTTTTGGTTTACTTATTTTTTTCCTTTTGTCATAGTGTATGAAAATTATTATTCTGAGTAGTTGAACATCAAAATAGTATATAAAAAGTGTTTTCAGAAGAAAAATTATACATATACGCTTTTGAAATTGACAAAAATCTTTAGTTTAACGAACCCGAAAAAATACCTAGTTTGATTCTATGGAATCTAACGAACATTTTGAAAAAAAAATTGAATCGATATATCAAAAGTCGCTCGATAGTTATGTTCATCAACCGAAGACTTTCAAATTTCACCTGAGTCCCCCCTCAAGTCGATTTTGACTATTGGCCAATCTTTAATGAATATCTCAGAATCCAAGGGAGATGGCAAAATTTTTGTCATTACCTTTTTTGTAGCCCTCAATTCGCTCCTCAAAAAAGTTAATTACGAAAATTTCGTTATCTCCGCTAGATCCGGAGATATTCCTCGAAAACTCAGCCAAGAACTAAGTTGACTGGAACCGTTTTACCGCTTCTTTTGAGCGAATGATCCGAGTTGGAAGAGTCAGGTCGCATTCTGAAGCATGAAAAAATGTCTTGAGAATGAAAAAAAATGGGAATTCAACTCTCTCCCATTTCTAGATTAGATGGAATGATATTAATGAATCACGCGAAAAAAAATTTTCAATGTCACTATAACTGTCTCTAGTTATTAATTATTGAAGAGAGTCCATTTTAGGGTAAGGGTTGAGCGAATTGTCCCAATTTGATTTTTATATAGTTTAATACCTGGGGAACTTCAAGGGACGAAGAAGTGGAAATTAGTCTCATCAACGAATGGGGAAGTCGCAGATTCGAAACACTGGTTAGGAATTTATTTTAACTGAGATTTTTGAAAGATAAAGACAACTTTAAAGAGAAAACATTTATCTGTCAATATCTCCACTGCTGTCGAAATGAATAGGTTGATGACCAGTGTTTTACAATGATGATTTTTCTCCCTTTTTGATAAGGCTATTTTGAATTGCTCATCTCTTCAATTTCTAGAGATATGATGTGCCATGACGAGACTATTGCACTACGATTTTTATGTTTTCTTTTCAAATTTACGATTGGAAACATTAGTTGGAACTCCTTAAAATGAAAAAATAATAAGTGCGAAGAAAAATTTTGAGGAGAATAAATTCAGTAGCGAAGTGGTCAAACGATTTAAGTCAATTTAGTCTTTAGTTGAGTTTTTTACAAATATTTCCGAATTTAAGGGAGATATGGAAATTTTTATGAGAATCTTTTTTGTAGAGTGAATTGAGTGCTACTAAAAAAGTTATAAGAAAAATTTTGCTATCCCTCTTAGATTTCAAGATATTCATTGAAAACTGGTCAATAGCCAAAATCGACTTAGACCGTTTGATCACTTCGCTACTGAATTCATGGTTAGTATTTTTCATCAGAACTTTTCTTGGTGTTCCAATGGGGTCATTTGCAATCTTTTATCCCTTCAAGTTCTCCCTCTATTAACTTTATTAATTATAGAGAAAGCAGAGAATTGTAGAAAATTGAAATCCTCAAAGCATTTCGCTGCATTTTTACGTCATTATTGTCCTAAAATTAATTAATTACTTCACTTATTTTGTAATAAGCTTTTGTAATAAATTTAACGTTTAAATAAAAAATGGAAAATAGAAATTGACTCAGTGTCTTTGGAATGTTTTTAAAAACGGTTGTATTTATAATTTATGTACAATAATTAGGGAAGTCGTTATCATGATATACTGAGTACGAGGTTTTTCTGTGCTGCGGTGGAGGCTGTCAAGCCCTGGGGCTCTCTGATGGCTATTGGTTGGGAGGATTCAGCTCCTGAGAGGATCATGTGAAGGGTGCCTTGCAGTTCTGCCAGGTTTGTGATCAATTCCTCCTCTTCTTTCAGTTTTTTCTCGAGCTGGGTGAACATCAGACGTGGTTCTGGTCCCAATTCGTCTAAGATCTCTTCGTAAACGTCTAAAAAATAATTTACAGGATTATAAATTAATCAATCGGCAAAAATTAAATCTTTTCATTGAATCAAAACAACAATAATATCCAAAAAACATGTTTTTTACGTCTGAAAAGTTGAAAGAATTTTTTTTTTATATTGACAACAATTTTTACTT
Source organism: Diachasma alloeum (assembly GCF_001412515.2). Classification (NCBI taxonomy): domain Eukaryota; kingdom Metazoa; phylum Arthropoda; class Insecta; order Hymenoptera; family Braconidae; genus Diachasma; species Diachasma alloeum. Next base: position 39,174 of record NW_021680372.1, on the reverse strand, counting down.
TTTATGTATAGTTCGAGAGATGATAATTGTGTCGTGCAATTATTACAGTAAAATAATTCAAGTTTTTTGTCTTTGTCAATTATGATTTTTTCTCTTAAACCAGTAATTTTAGAAAAAACACTCAGAATTAATTTTTCATTGCAAATTTCCTCAGACAAGAAAAGTGCCTCTGCTCCATCATTCAAAAAAATTATCTGAAAAATCTCAATTAAGGTACAATGAAAGCGAAGAACCCCACGAAAGACCCACCATCTAATTATATTCATCTGAAAGAGCACATTTTCTTCTATTTTTCAATTTTTTTTCTCGAATTTTTCACCTCTTCATTAAAAAAATATGATTAATTTAAAATGTACACGGCGCAATGGGTGCGGAATGAAAATCGACGATTTTTACCGGAAGTGAGTTGCCTACAAAAAAAATTAACGAAAGATCCTGAAAAAAAAACCCACCACTGTCAAGACTGGTGTTCGCTCGACATCTCCTGAACAATTCGACCCACTTCACCACGGATATTTTGCGCAAATAATTCCAACAAATAATTACAGCAGAACAATCTCATCCGTCATGGCTGCCTCGTGTCATCGCGCCTGAGTGTGGGGAAGTTTTTCCCCTAGCGTTCTAAAAGTGTCATGGCCGTTGATAGCTGTCAAAACATTGGGCCCACTCGTGAATATTGAGAAAAAGGTTTGTATATTCTTTTCTATTATCATATTTCGCGATAAAAATCAAAAAAGAAATCACATCAAAAAACCTAGTTGTGCTGAACACGAACACACCATCTGCTCACCAACATAACCAATATCAATGATTCGAGAGCCTTCGACAACACACTTTGGCTCGGTTTTAGACTCAGCACGAGCTCGCTTTGTTGCATTATAAGTTTCTAAGTTGCTAATGCGTTTTTCACGGTACTCAAGTTGGGTTTTTTTAATAAATCTTCCACTGAGTCGTACTCGATCCATGTTGAATATTACAGAAATCAGGAATGTTTACAACTGTCACAGAAATTCCCGCGCGTGAAGTCGGTGGGTTAGGTTGGGTTTTGGGTTCGGTTGGTTATGTTAGTAATAACTAGGGATAATCAAGTGCGTCTTTTTATATCAATAATTTCGGAAAAAAGTGCTTATCGTGAATGCATATGTATCGGAATAATTTCAATAATTTTTTTCCAATTTATTGTAATTGTCTAGAAGTTATTGGCATGAATTTAAGAAATAAAAATAAACATGAATTTCAGTGGAGCTGTACTTCCGGAACGAGGCTTTCATTGTACCTTAAGCGAAAATTATCATGCACCAAAAAATTTCCTAAAAATTATTGTTCCACACCGAAAATAAGAAAGAAATCATTAATTCCACCCTAAAAACCCCCACATTTTTTCTGAGATTTAAAACCAAAAATTTGATTATTCATCGAATAAACATTTTTTTTAATCCGTTTTTCCCAAGAATTTTGAAGCTCACCCATTAAAACATTTCCCACGTGCAGCATAACTCTCCCAAATCTCGGATTTCCCACATGTCTTATCAAGAACTTGAGAAAATTAGTGAGGGACTTGCCCTCCCTGCCAGCAAGTGCCTGCCTGAGTCCCTGACGCCTGATGAGCTCCTGAAGAACTGCCACTGTGACATGTGGGGTCTTATTCACGATATAATTCACCATGACACAGTCCAGTGCCTTCGAGTACTGGAACTTTCTCAGACAAGCATCATGCTTGCTCATCACGTCTTTTCGTTCATCAGGAACAATAACATCGACTGTGGAGGAGTGAAGGTTCTGGCCCACCCTCCTGAACGACATTTTCTTCCTCTTGTCTTTGATGTCGCTCTTGACATCGTCCTCCCGTCTTCGTACTGAGATCAGACCGTCCACCATGCCAGCGACAATAGTCTCGTCATCAGCGCTGATTCCAACACTCAGAACGGCGTTGGGATAGTCCAGAGTGTGAACAGCTTTGTAATTTCCAGCGTCGTAAATTTTAACGTGCCTATCCAGTGATCCTGAGACTATCCTGTGTCCGTTTGATGCGATTTTCAGACATGTTATGGTTTTGTGATGATGGGAGATCTTTGCCAGGAGTCTACCACCTGCCAGGGCGTCCCAAACTCTTATTTCGGTTCCACCTAGAATTTAAAACAACAAAAAATAACGATTATTGCCTACTGCAGTTGAAGAAAGTAATGACAACAAAATAATAGGAAACTGAGCAAATCAGCTCAATACAATTTTTGTTTTGAAAAGCAATTTGCAGGATGTACTCCTTTTTTTTAATTATTTCATGAATCTTCCTCCAAAAGTAAACTTTCCAATTTTTTTTTCAGATTTTGAAAATGTTTTCTGACGGTTCAATATCGAGATTCGAATTCAGACCTGCAAAGTTTAAACGATAAAATTATGGTAAAATGTCCGGAAACTTGGGGTCAAATGGGGCTCAAATGAAAGCTCTGATGTTCGACTACAAAAGTAGAAAAGCATTTCGCCGGAGAAAAAAAAAACTAAAGTACTTGGATATCCTTAAAGTAACTCTACCCTTACAGTAAATTCAAAGATTATTGAAAACTGCAAAAAATTGCAGAAAACTCGATTAGATTTAAAATTCTAATTTTTTTCTCAATTTAATTATCGTTTCACATTTTCAAAGAAGAAATGTTTAAAAATCAGGATTTAACCCAGTGTCTTATGTGAAAATCAACATTTCCATTGTAATCAAAGATTAAAGTCTGAATTTTTTTAACACCTCGTAAAAAATAATCCACCGTTTTGCAAACAAGTTTTATTATTTATTTATAAGAGGGAATTCATTGAAAAAATATCAATATTTTGCGAAATTTGCGAGTTTAAGCCTGATGTTAACTAATTGACGACTTCAAAATTTACCAGTAATTATCATTTACGAATATGGATATCCCTGAATTTTAAGAAGAAATAATTTTTACTTCAAGTGTTGTTTTCAAAACATTTCCAAAACACACCTTCATGCGCATTAATTAGGTTTAAAAAATTGTCTCGAGAAAACTAGTATTGAAAACACTTGCACATTTGTAAGGATCTCTTCATTTCCTCTACATTTTATCCATCAAATCCGCTGTACGATGATTCCAGACAAATCATGTTTCAAAAAATTATGAACTAAAAATTGTTTCCACCATACCATGGCCGAGAATTCCTAGTTAGACTAAATAAAAACTATCTTGTTATAATTAACGAGTTTCTTCTCAAATGTTCCATAAAAATTTGAAGTGTATTGTGAATAGTTCTAAGCTACCACAACATCTGTAAATAGTTCACATGGTTTCATGTTTATAACGAGAAATATGTATGCAAATTCAACCGTAATTGTTCAGAAATGCTTAAATAAAAAAAACAATGAACAAAAAAAACCACCTGCAGATATAAAAATTCCCCCAGAGGGTAAAAACACCAGACTCTCTACAGGCGCCTCATGATTGACACTGAAGACACTCTTGCTGGTTCTGGCATCATACATCTGGACAGTTCTATCATACCCTCCAGATAACAAAATATCTGGTGACACAGGGCTAACCGCCCCAGCCCTGATGTAATCCTCATGCTCACTGAACGTCACGATCTGCTTCTCACTGGGGATGTCCCAGAGGGCAGTCGTTTTGTCGTCAGAAAAGGAGGCGATGTGATGTCCATCAGCTGTGAAAAATGTCCTGTGGACTGCGGCGTTGTGCCCCGTGAAGACACGAAGGAGACTCTTTGTGGAGACGTCGAAGAGTTTGACCACTGACTCTTCACCTCCTGCGCAGAGTAATTTTCCATCTGCCCTGAATGAGCCGCCGTAGGCTGCCTCTTTAAATTTACTGAGATTTTTAGTCACTAGTTTTGTGATTGGATTGTATACTTGGACTCTCACGGAGCAAGTCACTGCGAAGTAGTGGGGCTCGATGGGGGAGAAGTCTATGTAGTCGATGGGACCAAATTCTTTTACTAGAACTGGGGCCTGCAATGAAATAAAATATATCATTTTTTATTTATTTTAAGGCCCGCATGGATTATCTTTCCAACGTTATCTCGATTGTTTTTCCATCTTCATAATGTAAAATATATCACAATTTCCATTGGATTTCATAGCACGCAGGAGTCTCTAAAAATTATGATTGTACAATGAAAAAAAGGAGGAAAAAATTGAACATTTTCAAAAAGCGTTATTGATAAAGATTGAGAAATAACTTCGATAGAGAGGAAATAGTGAATGGATAATTTATCGTGGTAACTAACGATCTGACAGCCGTTGACTACTGTGGCAAATGACGACCTAACAGTCATTAAATACATCAAATTAGGGGCGGTGGAACGTGAAAATTGGAGGAATGGAGTAAATTTTTCTGGAATTACAAGGGTCACAAGGGTCAACCGGGATAGACAAACGGGATCATCAGGAGGGCCAAATGGTCTTATTTTCCCTGGTTCCCCATAATTATTTCAAAATATTATAATACTTTTCACTTATTTTGTTTATTAATTAGTATATCAGACTTTGGTGATATTGGCTCTTCATTCATCCAAAATTTTATCTAGATCTAATTCAGTCGGTCATTGAAAAAAAAATAAAGTTTTGATAAACTTGTAGAACAATTATTTTCCGTTCAATTTTTTTGAGATGTGGAACTCCACACTTCAAAAATTTTGAGGTATGGATTGACCAATAAACTCCACTATGGTTCCGCCGCCCCTGCATCAAATTATTAATTTGAAATTTCTTCCCTATTGGCTTTATTTCCCAATATTATTCAAAAACGCTATTTGAGAATGTGCAGCTTTTTTTCAATGTTTTTTTGATTGTACAATGATAATTCTTGGAGACTCCAGAGCTATGTAAAACTGAATAGCAGTTGGAGATCATTTTAGATCATGAAAATAAAAGAAACAACGAATAAACAACAAGATCACCTTGAAAAAATAATCCACCTGGGCCTTAAGGCCCGTCTTCCACATCTGGTTACTTGTGAATTGCCTTTTACCCCCCCACGTTTTGCGGCCAATTGTGAAGCTCCATATCAAAATCTTCCCTGTCGGTAACANTAATAATATTTTTCAGTTGATTTCAGGGAAAATGAGGGTTCTTTCCGTGGGACTCATTCAACTACGAAAGTCTCCTGACATTTTTGTATGATAGTTTTCCCTCAATTAGTCAGGAAACTTTCCATCAGAAAGCATTGGCTAACGGCCCCTCTCCCTGCATAAATTTTTGAAAGATAACGGAAAAACCTCAGACCCTCAAGAACTTCTTCTATCATCTCAGAAATTAAACATAGAGATCGTCAGCCAGTGTTAACAACCGGAAATTCGCTCCCCTCGCCATCAAAATCACTCTCAATTTTCCGTCCTTCCACACGCTTTAATTTAAAAAAACCTTAAAAACAATAATTAAAAGCAAGTGATTTTAACATTTGGAGGTTAGAATCCCCACACGTGGTATCAACACCACCTTCTCCACCTTCAAAAACCCTCTCCCACTTCCCAACCCCTTTTCAAAACCTCAAAAATCTCTCACTTACCGTTAATTTCTTCCAATAAATATTATCCGGTGTTAATTCCGGACCAATTTTCGCAAACACTTTGGGATTCGTCTTCTTAAACCCCGCCGCCATGTTGATACTCACTACCACAGGTTAAACTCACATCTACGACACTGACTCGCAACTATATATCAGCTGTAAACATTGCCGGAGCAGTCTGACACGTCTGACAGAGGAACGAGCCACCCAGGAGTGAACGAACGAAACAGAAAAGACGAATCAATTTTCACGTCTTTTTAATATCAAATTATCTCGGTAAACAGTGAATTCAGGAAAAAATGTAACAAAAACTTTTTTGTAGAAAATTTCCTGTTTTGCAGAAAATATTTTACGAGTTTTTTCGTTAAACCCATTAGTTTTACAGATATTTACGAAATAACAATTCGGCCTTTTTCATAAATTCGTTCAAAGTTGAAGAATTTATTCCCAAAAATTTCTAGGAGAAAAGTTTGAGAAAGCAAGTATTTAGAAAAATATAAATATATGGACTTATATACCCTGGCGATTGAGGGACTACGTTACGTCTACGCAACAGCGTAGATGTTCCGTAGANCTTATATGTTATAATATCTACATTTTCAGATTTATCATGAGCTATGTATGCGCGACTACCTAAAAACTACGGTCGTCATGAAATAATTTATTTTTTCATCTACGACCTTTTGCCTTTAATTTCTGTCCTCAGAAATTGAAACTGATCTAAAAGCAAAAGGTCGTAAAGACACAATTTGGCACCTTTCAATTTCTCTTTCCCTGAACAGTTTGTATGGTTTGTTCGCCAATTATTGGTATGGTTTTGTTACCTCAAAAATTTAGTTTTGTTGAGACTTCTTATATGGCTTCAAAAATTCATTATTTATGGTCCATAAATGGTCGATAAATAATGAATTTTGAAATGAAAAAATAAAAAAATGAAAAATTTGGAAAAATTTGACAGAAATTTTTTTTTTGATAGATAAAGAGATTTGCCTTATGCGAACCTAGGAATGTATAAATGTTTTTAAGCGATGTACAAACTCTTTCGCACTTGAAAAACATTTCGGAATCTAAGGCAGATGACGAAATTTTCGTAATTATATTTGTTGTAGCACCCAATCGGCTTCACAAAAAAGGTAATAACAAAAATTTCGCTATCTCCCTTAGATTCCGAGATATTGATTGAAAACTGCTCAATAGTCAAAATTGAATTATCTCCTTTTACCGCTTCGCTACTGATTTGTACATATGATTATTTGCCTCTCCTACATTTAAATATCCTCTAAATTGAATTTTCCGTTGACGAATATTCTGCTAGTTTCAGCTTCATTTTGGATGGAACGAATCCGAGTGCCAGTCTAATTTTTTAATATATTTCGTAAAAATAGTCACTTTGAGTAGAGAAATAAAAAAATCTCCAATCGAGGTGAGGAAAGGCGGTACCACGCACATTTTCTAATTTTTTGGAAATACTTATTGAAAACCCGAAAAAAAATTGATCTGTGTTGAAACGCAAAATTTTGTCAAAAACTCACAAAACTAAAAAATTAACGTTGTGGGCGTAATCAAATTTGAAAAAAAATGAAGAACAAAATGTCAGAACATTGTGAAAACTCTCAAAATGTTTCATGTGGTGAATTATTTTCAATGACTCGTTGTGAGAGATTTCATAAATTGAAAATTTAAATTGCAGAATGAGAGGAAATTCGGGTTTCATAATAAGAATTCATTCACGAGGAAAATGTAAATAGGTAGTTAATGTTATTTTCCGCACGAACTGGGATGATTGTATAAATTTACCTAAATTTATACAAAATTGTATAAATGGAATTGTATTAACAATTGAATACTTGGATGTACGGATTTTTTTGTGTTTAAAATAAATAAATAAAATTATAAGATTGATAAAGCAGTCGTTTTTTAAACCGGACTTGTGATAAATTTTAAAGCAAAACGCGACGTCTTAATTATATTAATGTGGGAAAAGAATTAAATTCTTGAAAAGATGAAACTCAAAAAATTGAGGAAAAATAAGAAAAGATAAGAATGATATGATATGGAAAGAAATTCCTTTATTTCTGATCGATGAAACGTACAAATCAACGAATAAAAAGTTTGATTCACTCACCGGCGTTGAATGAAAACAACAGCTCCGTTTTCACCTCTCCAATCCATGGTGATTACACCCCTCGAATGCACTTTCACTCCCAAAACAATACACTTCACTCGCACAAAAAAAAATAAACCAAAGAAATTTCACTGAACCATGACAAATTGCCACAACTCGAAACCACCACACCCAACGGAAAAAAAATGGTGCCCCTCAATTTTACTCTCTTCCCCAAGAAAAATGACTCTGGAACCTCTTTGAACACTCCAGCACTCGACACATATTCCAAATACCCCGGATAGAACCACTCAATACTGCACTAGACTCTTCGAATCCCCAACAAACAACCGATTGTGAACAAAAAAAGGCCGCCGGCCGGCATTTTCACTCCCCCCACCTCTGCCTCCGCAATAAGAAATCACAATTCGTCCAATGGACCTCATCACTTCGATAAAAATCATTGTCACACCCCGAAATCACCACTAGACGCATCAACCGAGTCCTTTGTTTCGATTTCATATCCATTTGAACCCGATACCGACTAGTGCATCGTGCGATCCCGCGTCCTCCGCTTATAGTCCAGTCGGTGGGCGTGAAAAATCGTGTTTGTCGTCGACTTTACGACATAAGTGACCGATTTTTATGATTTTCATTTTAAATGCTCAGGAGAGTATATAAATGAAATGTGGCCTAAAGGCAAGGTGTGCTTTTTGTTTATAAACAAAATACCCCTTGAATAGGTATCTATTGATTGAAATATCTCGCAAACTATTGAGAAGTTATCGAGACATATAGCATAAGTTATTTAGAGAATTTAACGACGAATAAAATGGTTTTTTACTTATGTTTCTACGACTAATAGTTTGCGAGATATTAACGATTGTTGGTTGGAGCGCGCTGCTGCGCGCGCGTTGCGTCATGAACAAATGGCTGTAAATCAGCCAAAAATAGATATTTTATTATTTTTATTTTTTTGGTTTGAAATTCAGATAATTCTCATTATCTTAAAATTATTGTGAATTTTTTACAATCATTTTTAACAATTAATTTGCCAAAAACATTGAATTTTGACAAATTTCTATGAAAAAATTTTTTTTGATGATAATACTGATTTTTTTGTTTGCGTATAGTTATGAAAAATGTTGTACGATCGAGAACTATACAACAAAAAATTATATATTTTTTTTTTGTTGAAATAGACCGCGGATTTACTCTCGGTCTCTTGGCTGTAGGAGCGACAGAGACAACGTCATACGAGTTCTTGCGTGGGAAAGAGGCGCACTGTTCACTCATTTAAATAAAATTTGAATTCTCATATCTATATTGTTCTTTTTAAAGAAAAAAAATGCCAAATTAATTGTAGAAGATGGGGGAGGGGGAGTGATAGTCTGTACTAGATTAATTCATTGGAAAAATCGTTTTCAATGATTTTTTCATTTTTTTAAATCAATTTAGAGTGTACCTGGTCAGTGTGGTCCACTTTAGGGGTGGTTTTACAAAGTTTTATGTATAGGAAAAATCCCAAATCAATTATAGAAGATGGAGGAGAAGAGAGTGATAGTTTTTACATAAATAATTCCTTGAAAAACATTGTTTTCAATCATTTTTTCTATTTTTTAAAATTACTTTACAGTAAACATGGCCCGAATCGTCCACTTTGAGGGTGGTTTTTCAGAGTTTTAGGGATAGAAACAATCCCAAATTGATTACAGATCATGGGGGAGGGGGGAGGGATAGTTTCTACAATAGTGATTCATTGAAAAAATTGTTCTTGATCATTTTTTTCATTTTTTAAAATGAATTCAGAGTTTTCATGGCTAGAATCGTCCACTTTGGGGGTGGTTTTTCAGAGTTTTATGGATAGGAAAAATCCCAAATTGATTATAGATCATGGGAGAGGGGGGAGTGATAGTTGTACAAAAGTAATTCGTTGAAAAAATTGTTCTTAATCATTTTTTAATCTTTAAAAATGAATTCAGCGTTTTTATAGTCAGAACTGTCCAGTTTGGGGGTATTTTTTCGAAGTTTTATGTATGGGAAAAAAGCCCAAATTGATTATAGATCATGGGGGAGGGGGTAGAAATAGCCTTCACGAAAGCAATTTGTTGAAAAGATTGCTCTGGATTATTTTTCTATTTTTTTAAATTATTTCAGAGTTTTCAAGGCCAGAATCGTCCACTTTGGGGGTGGTTTTTCAGAGTTTTATGGATCGGAAAAGTCCCAAATTGATTATAGATCATGGGGAAGGGGGTAGGAATAGGCTTTACGAAAGCAATTTCTTGAAAAGAATGCTCTTGATGATTTTTCTATTTTTTTAAATTATTTCAGACTTTTCATGGCCAGACTCGTCCAATTTGGGGGTGGTTTTTCAGAGTTTTATGGATCGGAAAAATCCCAAATTGATTATGGATCATGGGGGAGGGGGGAGTGATAGTTTGTACAAAAGTAATTCGTTGAAAAAATTGTTCTTAATCATTTGTTAATCTTTAAAAATGAATTCAGACTTTTTATGGTCAGAACCGTCCACTTTGGGGGTATTTTTCCGAAGTTTTATGTATGGAAAAAAATCCCAAATTGATTATAGATAATGGGGGAGGGGGTAGGAATAGCCTTTACGAAAGCAATTTCTTGAAAAGATTGCTCTTGATGATTTTTCTAATTTTTTAAATTATTTCAGAGTTTTCATGGCCAGATTCGTCCAGTATGGGGGTGGTTTTTCAGAGTTTTATGGATCGGAAAAATGCCAAATTGATTATAGATAATGGGGGAGGGGGTAGGAACAGCCTTTACGAAAGAAATTTTTTGAAAAGATTGCTCTTGATAATTTTTCCATTTTTTAAAATTATTTCAGAGTTTTCATGGCCAGAAACGTCCACTTTGGGGGTGGTTTTTCAGAGTTTTATGGATCGGGAAAATTCCGAATTGATTATGGATCATGGGGGAGGGGGGAGTGATAGTTTGTACAAAAGTAATTCTTTGAAAAAATTGTTGTTAATCATTTTTTAATCGTTAAAAATGAATTCAGAGTTTTTATGGTCAGAACCGTCCACATTTGGGGTATTTTTCCGAAGTTTTATGTATGGGAAAAAATCCCGAATTGATTATAGATCATGGGGGAGGGGATAGGAATAGCGTTTATGAAAGTAATTTCTTGAAAAGATTGCCCTTGATGATTTTTCTATTTTTTAAAATTATTTCAGAGTTTTCATGGCCATAATCGTCCAGTTTGGGGGTGGTTTTTCAGAGTTTTATGGGTCGGAAAAATCCCAAATTGATTATAGATCATGGGGGAGGGGGTAGGAATAGACTTTACGAAAGCAATTTTTGAAAAGATTGCTCTTGATGATTTTTCTATTTTTTAAAATTATTTCAGAGGTTTCATGGCCAGACTCGTCCACTGGGGGTGGATTTCAGAGTTTTATGGATCGGAAAAATCCCAAATTGATTATGGATAATGGGGGAGGGGGTAAAAATAGCCTTCACGAAAGCAATTTGTTGAAAAGATTGCTCTGGATTATTTTTCTATTTTTTTAAATTATTTCAGCGTTTTCAAGGCCAGAATCGTCCACTTTGGGGGTGGTTTTTCAGAGTTTTATGGATCGGAAAAATCCCAAATTGATTATAGATCATGGGGAAGGGGGTAGGAATAGCCTTTACGAAAGTAATTTCTTGAAAAGAATGTTCTTGATGATTTTTCTATTTTTTTAAATTATTTCAGACGTTTCATGGCCAGACTCGTCCAATTTGGGGGTGGTTTTTCAGAGTTTTATGGATCGGAAAAATCCCAAATTGATTATGGATCATGGGGGAGGGGGGAGTGATAGTTTGTACAAAAGTAATTCGTTGAAAAAATTGTTCTTAATCATTTGTTAATCTTTAAAAATGAATTCAGAATTTTTATGGTCAGAACCGTCTACTTTGGGGGTATGTTTCCGAAGTTTTATGTATGGGAAAAAATCCCAAATTGATTATAGATAATGGGGGAGGGGTTAGGAATAGCCTTTATGAAAGCAATTTCTTGAAAAGATTGCTCTTGATGATTTTTCTATTTTTTAAAATTATTTCTGAGGTTTCATGGCCAGACTCGTCCAATTTGGGGGTTGTTTTTCGGAGTTTTATGGATCGGAAAAATCCCAAATTGATTATAGATAATGGGGGAGGGGTTAGGAATAGCCTTTATGAAAGCAATTTCTTGAAAAGATTGCTCTTGATGATTTTTCTATTTTTTAAAATTATTTCTGAGGTTTCATGGCCAGACTCGTCCAATTTGGGGGTTGTTTTTCGGAGTTTTATGGATCGGAAAAATCCCAAATTGATTATGGATCATGGGGGAGGGGGCAGTGATAGTTTGTACAAAAGTAATTCGTTGAAAAAATTGTTCTTAATCATTTTTTAATCTTTAAAAATGAATTCAGAGTTTTTATGGCCAGACTCGTCCACTTTGGGGGTGGTTTTTCAGAGTTTTATGGAACGGAAAAATTCCAAATTGATTATGGATCATGGGGGAGGGGGGAGTGATAGTTTGTACAAAAGTAATTCTTTGAAAAAATTGTGTTTAATCATTTTTTAATCGTTAAAAATGAATTCAGAGTTTTTATGGTCAGAACCGTCCACATTTGGGGTATTTTTCCGAAGTTTTATGTATGGGAAAAAATCCCGAATTGATTATAGATCATGGGGGAGGGGGTAGGAATAGCGTTTACGAAAGTAATTTTTTGAAAAGATTGCTCTTGATGATTTTTCTATTTTTTAAAATTATTTCAGAGTTTTCATGGCCAGAATCGTCCAATTTGGGGGTGGTTTTTCAGAGTTTTATGGATCGGAAAAATCCCAAATTGATTATGGATCATGGGGGAGGGGGCAGTGATAGTTTGTACAAAAGTAATTCGTTGAAAAAATTGTTCTTAATCATTTTTTAATCTTTAAATATGAATTCAGAGTTTTTATGGTCAGAAACGTCCAATTTGGGGGTATTTTTCCGAAGTTTTATGTATGGGAAAAAATCCCAAATTGATTATAGATCATGCGGGAGGGGGTAGGAATAGCCTTTACGAAAGCAATTACTTGTAAAGATCGCTCTTGATGATTTTTCTATGTTTTTAAATTATTTCAGAGTTTTCATGGCTAGATTCGTCCAGTATGGGGGTGGTTTTTCGGAGTTTTATGGATCGGAAAAATCCCAAATTGATTATAGATCATGCGGGAGGGGGTAGGAATAGCCTTTACGAAAGCAATTACTTGTAAAGATCGCTCTTGATGATTTTTCTATTTTTTAAAATTATTTCAGAGGTTTCATGGCCAGACTCGTCCAATTTGGGGGTATTTTTCCGAAGTTTTATGTATGGGAAAAAATCCCAAATTGATTATAGATCATGGCGGAGGGGGTAGGAATAGCCTTTACGAAAGCAATTACTTGTAAAGATCGCTCTTGATGATTTTTCTATTTTTTAAAATTATTTTAGAGTTTTCATGGCCAGAATCGTCCACTTTGGGGGTGGTTTTTCAGAGTTTTATGGATCGGAAAAATCCCAAATTGATTATGGATCATGGGGGAGGGGGGAGTGATAGTTTGTACAAAAGTAATTCGTTGAAAAAATTGTTCTTAATCATTTTTTAATCTTTAAAAATGAATTCAGAGTTTTTATGGTCAGAACCGTCCACTTTGGGGGTATTTTTCCGAAGTTTTATGTATGGGAAAAAATCCCAAATTGATTATAGATCATGGGGGAGGGGGTAGGGATAGCCTTTACGAAAGCAATTTCTTGAAAAGATTGCTCTTGAAGATTTTTCTATTTTTTAAAATTATTTCAGAATTTTGATGGCCAGACTCGTCCAATTTGGGGGTGGTTTTTCAGAGTTCTATGGATCGGAAAAATCCCAAATTGATTATGGATAATGGGGGAGGGGGTAGAAATAGCCTTCACGAAAGCAATTTGTTGAAAAGATTGCTCTGGATTATTTTTCTATTTTTTTAAATTATTTCAGAGTTTTCAAGGCCAGAATCGTCCACTTTGGGGGTGGTTTTTCAGAGTTTTATGGATCGGAAAAGTCCCAAATTGATTATAGATCATGGGGAAGGGGGTAGGAATAGGCTTTACGAAAGCAATTTCTTGAAAAGAATGCTCTTGATGATTTTTCTATTTTTTTAAATTATTTCAGACTTTTCATGGCCAGACTCGTCCAATTTGGGGGTGGTTTTTCAGAGTTTTATGGATCGGAAAAATCCCAAATTGATTATGGATCATGGGGGAGGGGGGAGTGATAGTTTGTACAAAACTAATTCGTTGAAAAAATTGTTCTTAATCATTTTTTAATCTTTAAAAATGAATTCAGAGTTTTTATGGTCAGAACCGTCCACTTTGGGGGTATTTTTCCGAAGTTTTATGTATGGGGAAAAATCCCAAATTGATTATAGATCATGGGGGAGGGGGTAGGAATAGCCTGTATGAAAGCAATTTCTTGAAAAGATTGCTCTTGATGATTTTTCTATTTTTTTAAATTATTTCAGAGTTTTCATGGCCAGAATCGTCCACTTTGGGGGTGGTTTTTCAGAGTTTTATGGGTCGGAAAAATCCCAAATTGATTATAGATCATGGGGGAGGGGGTAGGAATAGCCTTTACGAAAGCAATTTCTTGAAAAGATTGCTCTTGATGATTTTTCTATTTTTTTAAATTATTTCAGAGTTTTCATGGCCAGAATCGTCCACTTTGGGGGTGGTTTTTCAGAGTTTTATGGGTCGGAAAAATCCCAAATTGATTATAGATCATGGGGGAGGGGGTAGGAATAGACTTTACGAAAGCAATTTTTGAAAAGATTGCTCTTGATGATTTTTCTATTTTTTTAAATTATTTCAGAGGTTTCATGGCCAGACTCGTCCACTTTGGGGGTGGTTTTTCAGAGTTTTATGGATCGGAAAAATCCCAAATTGATTATGGATAATGGGGGAGGGGGTAAAAATAGCCTTCACGAAAGCAATTTGTTGAAAAGATTGCTCTGGATTATTTTTCTATTTTTTAAAATTATTTCTGAGGTTTCATGGCCGGACTCGTCCAATTTGGGGGTGGTTTTTCAGAGTTTTATGGAACGGGAAAATTCCAAATTGATTATGGATCATGGGGGAGGGGGGAGTGATAGTTTGTACAAAAGTAATTCTTTGAAAAAATTGTGTTTAATCATTTTTTAATCGTTAAAAATGAATTCAGAGTTTTTATGGTCAGAACCGTCCACATTTGGGGTATTTTTCCGAAGTTTTATGTATGGGAAAAAATCCCGAATTGATTATAGATCATGGGGAAGGGGGTAGGAATAGACTTTACAAAAGTAATTTCTTGAAAAGATTGCTCTTGATGATTTTTCTATTTTTTAAAATTATTTCAGAGGTTTCATGGCCAGACTCGTCCAATTTGAGGGTGGTTTTTCGGAGTTTTATGGATCGGAAAAATCCCAAATTGATTATGGATCATGGGGGAGGGGGCAGTGATAGTTTGTACAAAAGTAATTCGTTGAAAAAATTGTTCTTAATCATTTTTTAATCTTTAAATATGAATTCAGAGTTTTTATGGTCAGAACCGTCCATTTTGGCGGTATTTTTCCGAAGTTTTATGTATGGGAAAAATTCCCAAATTGATTATAGATCATGGGGGAGGGGGTAGGCATAGCCTAGACGAAAGCAATTTCTTGAAAAGATTGCTCTTGATGATTTTTCTATTTTTTAAAATTATTTCAGAGTTTTCATGGCCAGATTCGTCCAGTTTGGGGGTATTTTTCCGAAGTTTTATGTATGGGAAAAAATCCCAAATTGATTATAGATCATGGGGGAGGGGGTAGGAATAGCCTTTACGAAAGCAATTTCTTGAAAAGATTGCTCTTGAAGATTTTTCTATTTTTTAAAATTATTTCAGAGTTTTCATGGCCAGACTCGTCCACTTTGGGGGTGGTTTTTCACAGTTTTATGGATCGGAAAAATCCCAAATTGATTATGGATCATGGGGGAGGGGGTAGAAATAGCCTTCACGAAAGCAATTTGTTGAAAAGATTGCTCTGGATTATTTTTCTATTTTTTTAAATTATTTCAGTGTTTTCAAGGCCAGAATCGTCCACTTTGGGGGTGGTTTTTCAGAGTTTTATGGATCGGAAAAATCCCAAATTGATTATAGATCATGGGGAAGGGGGTAGGAATAG
>NW_021680372.1:21970-23274 GCF_001412515.2 Diachasma alloeum | reverse complement strand
AAAATCCCAAATTGATTATAGATCATGAGGGAGGGGGTAGGAATAGCCTTTACGAAAGCAATTTCTTGAAAAGATTGCTCTTGATGATTTTTCTATTTTTTAAAATTATTTCAGAGTTTTCATGGCCAGAATCGTCCACTTTGGGGGTGGTTTTTCAGAGTTTCATGGATCAGAAAAATCCCAAATTGATTATGAATCATGGGGGAGGGGGGAGTGATAGTTTGTACAAAACTAATTCGTTGAAAAAATTGTTCTTAATCATTTTTTAATCTTTAAAAATGAATTCAGAGTTTTTATGGTCAGAACCGTCCACTTTGGGGGTATTTTTCCGAAGTTTTATGTATGGGAAAAAATCCCAAATTGATTATAGATCATGGGGGAGGGGGTAGGAATAGCCTTTACGAAAGCACTTACTTGTAAAGATTGCCTTTGATGATTTTTCTATTTTTTAAAATTATTTCAGAGTTTTCATGGCCAGAATCGTCCACTTTGGGGGTGGTTTTTCAGAGTTTTATGGATCGGAAAAATCCCAAATTGATTATAGATCATGGGGGAGGGGGTCGCAATAGCCTTTCCCTGGTGGATCAGTCCGAGACTAGGGACTCTCGGAATGGACACTCATTCGACTCTCGGATTTTCGAAGGTTAGGGCGCCAAACTCCCGTAAAGACTCTCGGCCGAGAGTGCATCCGAGAGTTGTTCATGCTTTCACAAATCAATTTGTTTATTAATTGAGGGTGCATTAGATAAGTTGAAAATCCTTTGTGGACCCAATGTAGGTAGAAACGGTAATTGAGGGTCCCTTGAACATTGCGGAAACCAGTCTCGGATCGAGTCTCGGACGAGAGTAGCGATACGAGAGTGGTTTAGTAATTAACAAATGAGTTTGTTAATTAGTTTTTATTAACTGGGGGTTCCTTAGGTAGTATGATTATGTTTTTTGAATCGGCTCACGACAGAGGGAGGAATGGGGGGTCCCTTGAACATTGCGGAAACCAGTCTCGGATCGAGTCTCGGACGAGAGTAGCGATACGAGAGTGGTTTAGTAATTAACAAATGAGTTTGTTAATTATTTTTAATTAATTGGAGGTTTCTTAGGTAGTAAGATGATGATTTTTCAATCGGCTATCGATAGAGGGAGGAATGGGGGGTCCCTTGAACATTGTGGAAACCAGTCTCGCATTGAGTCTCGGACGAGAGTAGCGATCCGAGAGTGGTTTGTTACTTGACGATTGAGTTTGTTAATTATTTTTTATTGATTGGGGGTTCTTCAGGTACTAAGATAATGATTTTTCAATCGGCTCA
>NW_021680372.1:18141-20052 GCF_001412515.2 Diachasma alloeum | reverse complement strand
TCGTCCGAGACTCGATCCGAGACTGGTTTCCACAATGTTCAATGTTCCCCCCATTCCTCCCTCTGTCGTGAGCCGATTGAAAAATCATTATCTTACTACCTAAAGAACCTCCAATTAATCAAAAATAATTAACAAACTCATTTGTTAATTACTAAACCACTCTCGTATCGCTACTCTCGTCCGAGACTCCATCCGAGACTGCTTTCAGCAATGTTTAAGGGACCTTCACATACCCCGTCCACCGATAGACGCTCCAAAAATGTTTTTCGTGCTACTCAAAGCCCCTCTAACTAATCGGAAATGATTAAATAATTAATTTGCCAGTTACTTAACCACTCTCGTGTCTCTACTCTCGTCCGAGACTTGATCCGAGACTGCTTTCAGCAATGTTTAAGGGACCCTCAATTACCCTTTCTACCTACATTGGGTCCACAAAGGATTTTCAACTTATCTAATGCACCCTCAATTAATAAACAAATTGATTTGTGAAGGCATAAACAACTCTCGGATGCACTCTCGGACGAGAGTCTTTACTGGAGTTTGGCGCCCTAACCTCCGAAATTCGAGAGTCGAATGAGTGTCCATTCCGAGTGTCGGAGCTACTCTCGGATAGGTCACGGACTCATCCGCCAGGGTTACGAAAGAAATTTCTTGAAAAGATTGCTCTTGATGATTTTTCTATTTTTTAAAATTATTTCAGGGTTTTCATGGCCAGAATCGTCCAATTTGGGGGTGGTTATTCAGAGTTTTATGGATCGGAAAAATCCCAAATTGATTATGGAACATGAGGGAGGGGGGAGTGATAGTTTGTACAAAAGTAATTCGTTGAAAAAATTGTTCTTAATCATTTTTTAATCTTTAAAAATGAATTCAGAGTTTTTATAGTCAGAACCGTCCACTTTGGGGGTATTTTTCCGAAGTTTTATGTATGGGAAAAAATCCCAAATTGATTATAGATCATGGGGGAGGGGGTAGGAATAGCCTTTACGAAAGCAATTTCTTGAAAAGATTGCTATTGATGAGTTTTATATTTTTTTAAATNAATTTCAGCGTTTTCATGGCCAGAATCGTCAACTTTGGGGGTGGTTTTTCAGAGTTTTATCCATCGGCAAAATCACAAATTCATTATCGATCATGGGGGAGGGGGTAGGAATAGCATTTACGAAAGAAATTTGTTGAAAAGTTTGCTCTGGATTATTTTTCTATTTTTTAAAATTATTTCAGAGTTTTCATGGCCAGAATCGTCCACTTTGGGAGTGGTTTTTCAGAGTTTTATGGATCGGAAAAATCCCAAATTGATTATAGATCATGGGGGAGGGGGTAGGAATCGCCTTTACGAAAGCAATTTCTTGAAAAGAATGCTCTTGATGATTTTTCTATTTTTTAAAATTATTTCAGAGTTTTCATGGCCAGAATCGTCCACTTTGGGAGTGGTTTTTCAGAGTTTTATGGATCGGAAAAATCCCAAATTGATTATAGATCATGGGGGAGGGGGTAGGAATCGCCTTTACGAAAGCAATTTCTTGAAAAGAATGCTCTTGATGATTTTTCTATTTTTTTAAATTATTTCAGACTTTTCATGGCCAGACTCGTCCAATTTGGGGGTGGTTTTTCAGATTTTAATGGACCGGAAAAATCCCAAATTGATTATGGATCATCGGGGAGGGGGGCGTGAAAGTTTGTACAAAAGTAATTCGTATAAAAAATTGTTCTTAATCATTTTTTAATCTTTAAAAATTAATTCCGAGTTTAAATGATCAGAACCGTCCACTTTGAGGGTATTTTTCCGAAGTTTTATTTATGGGAAAAAATCCCAAATTGATTATAGATCATGGGGCAGGGGGTAGGAATAGCCTTTACGAAAGCAATTTCTTGAAAAGATTGCTCTTGATGATTTTTCTATTTTTTAAA
>NW_021680372.1:14826-18039 GCF_001412515.2 Diachasma alloeum | reverse complement strand
CACTTTGGGGGTGGTTTTTCAGAGTTTTATGGATCGGAAAAATCCCAAGTTGATTATAGATCATGGGGGAGGGGGTAGGAATAGCCTTTACGAAAGCAATTTATTGAAAAGATTGCTCTGGATTATTTTTCTATTTTTTAAATTTATTTCAGAGTTTTCATGGCCAGACTCGTCCAGTTTAGGGGTGGTTTTTCAGAGTTTTATGGATCGGAAAAATCCCAAATTGATTATGGATCATGGGGGTGGGAAGAGTGATAGTTTGTACAAAAGTAATTCGTTGAAAAAATGGTTCTTAACGATTTTTTAATCTTTAAAAATGAATTCAGAGTTTTTATCGTCATAACCGTCCTTTTTGGGGGTATTTTTCCGATGTTTTATGTATGGGAAAAAATCCCAAATTGATTATACATAATGGGGAGGGAGTAGAAATAGCCTTTGCGAAAGCAATTTTTTGAATAGATTGCTCTTGATGATTTTTCTATTTTTTTAAATTATTTCAGACTTTTCATGGCCAGACTCGTCCAATATGGGGGTTTTATGGATCGGAAAAATCCCAAATTGATTATGGATCATGGGGGAGGGGGGAGTGATAGTCTGTACAAAAGTAATTCGTTGAAAATATTGTTTTTCATCATTTTTTAATCTTTAAAAATGAATTCAGAATGTTTATGGTAAGAACTGTCCACTTTGGGGGTATTTTTGCGAAGTTTTATGTATGGGAAAAAATCCCAAATCGATTATAGATCATGGGGGAGGGGGTAGGAATAGCATTTACGAAGGCCATTTCTTGAAAAGATTGCTCTTGAAGATTTATATATTTTTTAAAATTATTTCAGAGTTTTCATGACCAGACTCATCCAATTTGGGGGTGGTTTTTCAGAGTGTTATGGATCGGAAAAATCCCAAATTGATTATGGATTATGGTCGAGGGGGTAGAAATAGCCTTCACGAAAGCAATTTGTTGAAAAGATTGCTCTGGATTATTTTTCTATTTTTTAAAATTATTTCAGAGTTTCCATGGCCAGACTCGTCCACTTTGGGGGTGGTTTTTCAGAGTTTTATGGATCGGAAAAATCCCAAATTGATTATAGATCGTGGGGAAGGGGGTAGGAATAGCCTTTACGAAAGCGATTTCTTGAAAAGATTGCTCTTGGTGATTTTTCTATGTTTTTAAATTATTTCAGAGTTTCCATGGCCAGACTCGTCCACTTTGGGGGTGGTTTTTCAGAGTTTTATGGATCGGAAAAATCCCAAATTGATTATGGATCATGGGGGAGGGAGTAGAAATAGCCTTCACGAAATCAATTTGTTGAAAGGTTTGCTCTGGATTATTTTTCTATTTTTTTAAATTATTTCAGCGTTTTCATGGCCAGAATCGTCCACTTTGGGGGTGGTTTTTCAGAGTTTTATGGATCGGAAAAATCCCAAATTGATGATAGATCATGGGGGAGGGGGTAGGAATAGCATTTATGAAAGCAATTTGTTGAAAAGATTGTTCTTGATGATTTTTCTATTTTTTAACATTATTTCAGAGTTTTCATGGCCAGAATCGTCCAGTTTGGGGGTGGTTTTTCAGAGTTTTATCGATCGGAAAAATCCCTAATTGATTGTAGATCATGGGGGAGAGGGTAGGAATAGCCTTCACGAAAGCAATTTTTTGAAGAGATTGCTCTTGATTATTTTTCTATTTGTTTAATTTATTTCAGAGTTTTCATGGCCAGACTCGTCCACTTTGGAGGTGGTTTTTCAAAGTTTTATGGATCGGAAAAATCCCAAATTGATTATGGATCACGGGGGTGGGAAGAGTGATAGTTTGTACAAAAGTAATTCGTTGAAAAAATTGTTCTTAATCATTTTTTAATCTTTAAAAATTAATTCCGAGTTTTTATGATCAGAACCGTCCACTTTGAGGGTATTTTTCCGAAGTTTTATTTATGGGAAAAAATCCCAAATTGATTATAGATTATGGGGCAGGGGGTAGGGATAGCCTTTACAAAAGCAATTTCTTGAAAAGATTGCTCTTGATGATTTTTCTATGTTTTTAAATTATTTCAGAGTTTTCATGGGCAGAATCGTCCACTTTGGGGGTGGTTTTTGAGAGTTTTATGGATCGGAAAAATCCCAAATTGATGATGGATCATGAGGAAGGGGGTAGGAATAGCCTTTACGAAAGAAATTTGTTGAAAAGATTGCTCTTGATTATTTTTCTATTTTTTTAAATTATTTCAGTGTTTTCATGGCCAGAATCGTCCACTTTGGGGGTGGTTTTTCAGAGTTTTATGGATCGGAAAAATCCCAAATTGATTATTGATCATGGGGGAGGGGGGAGTGATAGTTTGTACAAAAGTAATTCGTTGAAAAAATTGTTCTTAATCATTTTTCAATCTTTGAACATGAATTCAGAGTTTTTATGGTCAGAACCGTCCACTTTGGGGGTATTTTTCCGAATTTTTATGTATGCGAAAAAATCCCAAATTGATTATAGATCATGGCGGAGGGAGTAGGAATAGCCTTTACGAAAGCAATTTCTTGAAAAGATTGCTCTTGATGATTTTTCTATTTTTTAAAATTATTTCAGAGTTTTCATGGCCAGAATCGTCCACTTTGGGGGTGGTTTTTCAGAGTTTTATGGATCGGAAAAATCCCAAACTGAGTATTGATCATGGGGGAGGGGGGAGTGATAGTTTGTACAAAAGTAATTCGTTGAAAAAATTGTTCTTAATCATTTTTCAATCTTTGAACATGAATTCAGAGTTTTTATGGTCAGAACCGTCCACTTTGGGGGTGGTTTCTCAGAGTTTTATGGATCGGAAAAATCCCAAACTGAGTATTGATCATGGGGGAGGGGGGAGTGATAGTTTGTACAAAAGTAATTCGTTGAAAAAATTGTTCTTAATCATTTTTCAATCTTTGAACATGAATTCAGAGTTTTTATGGTCAGAACCGTCCACTTTGGGGGTGGTTTCTCAGAGTTTTATGGATCGGAAAAATCCCAAACTGAGTATTGATCATGGGGGAGGGGGGAGTGATAGTTTGTACAAAAGTAATTCGTTGAAAAAATTGTTCTTAATCATTTTTCAATCTTTGAACATGAATTCAGAGTTTTTATGGTCAGAACCGTCCACTTTGGGGGTATTTTTCCGAATTTTTATGTATGCGAAAAAATCCCAAATTGATTATAGATCATGGGGGAGGGGGTAGGAATAGCCTTTA
>NW_021680372.1:0-14712 GCF_001412515.2 Diachasma alloeum | reverse complement strand
AGTTTTATGGATCGGAAAAATCCCAAATTGATTATGGATCATGGGGGAGGGGGGAGTGATAGTTTGTACAAAAGTAATTCTTTGAAAAAATTGTTCTCAATCATTTTTTAATCTTTAAAAATGAATTCAGTTTTTATCGTCAGAACCGTCCACTTTGGGGGTATTTTTCCGAAGTTTTATGTATGGGAAAAAATCCCAAATTGATTATAGATCATGGGGGAGGGGATAGGAATGAAAGCAATTTCTTGAAAAGATTGCTCTTGATGATTTTTCTATTTTTTTAAATTATTTCAGAGTTTTCATGGCCAGAATCGTCCACTTTGGGGGTGGTTTTTCAGAGTTTTATGGATCGGAAAAATCCCAAATTGATTATAGATCATGGGGGAGGGGGTAGGAATAGCCTTTATGAAAGCAATTTGTTGAAAACATTGCTATTGATGAGTTTTCTATTTTTTCAAATTACTTCAGAGTTTTCATGGTCAGAACCATCCACTTTAGGGGTGGTTTTCCAGAGTTTTATGCATAGAAAAAATCCCAAATCAATTATAGAAGATGGAGGAGGAGAGAGTAATAGTCTTTATATAAGTAATTCGCTGAAAAATATTATTTTCCATCATTTTTTCTATTTTTTTAAATTACTTTACAGTAAACATGGCCAGAATCGTCCACTTTGGGGGTGGTTTTTCAGCGTTTTATGGATAGGAAAAATCCCAAATTGTTTATAAATCATGGGGGAGGGGGGAGTGATAGTCTTTACATAAGTAATTCCTTGAAAAACATTGTTTTCAATCATTTTTTCCATTTTTTTAAATTACTTTACAGTAAACATGGCCAGAATCGTCTGATTTGGGGGTGTTTTTCCAAAGTTTTATGCATAGGAAGAATCCTAAATTATTCATTGAAGATGGGGGAAATTGCCGGCTTAGTGTATATTAACAAATTTATTGATAAATCTATTGTCCATATTTCTCTTTTTATCGATAATAATCTCGTATTTTACGTCGATCTTCTCCCTGTGAGAGAAGTCCCTGTAATATATCACGAAGTTTGGCTTTTTCGAATGATTCTTCATTTAAAAATGAAAATGAAGTATATGAATGTGAAAATTCTAAATTATCATTATCTTTATTATCATTAGAATCATTCTTGAATTCCTTCACGTCAGATTTTTTTTATTTATTCTACACTTTATTAAATAAGCCGCATTTTGCCAGCGCAGAATTTTTCCCAAATTTCCGTCAGATTGAGATTTCTTGAATTTTTATTACAATGAGAAAAACGATAATGAATTCATTGGGATAACTCGGTGACTCATTCTCAATTATAAGAAAATGATATTAATCGTTTTTTAAAGACAAATCATGAAGTTATAGTTCTACGAATGCTCCACTATTTTACCACTTCCAATTTTCCTCAAGTACAAACTTTTTCTTGTCATTAGTATAGATTGAGATGCCTTTTTTTCAATAAAAAAATCATTCAGCGTCTCATGAAATATAAAAAAAAAACAGAGCCTTGAGAGAACGTCTTCTTAGGTTTCAACGAATGAATTTTCCTACTTACCGTTTCCCTAATGAAGAGGTAAACTTAACCAGGTTGTTTCCCACGTTTTGTTTAATAACAAATTCTGTTAGTGATCCATGATTCTCGGGTCAAAAATCGACATTTGTTGTTGGACATTTCATTAGATACAAAAAAGGTCTTGCAATATTTTCTTAACAATATTGTTTTCGGAAATGCAAAATCGCATCAATTTTTCAATTAACTTCTTTTACTTCACTGCTTTGCTACCCAGATAATCTGTAATGAGTTAGGAAGGTTTCATCAACTATACGTGTATTGGTCGAAATGAGATTCTGTGTATTTTTTAGATTTTTTATTTCATGGTATGATTATGATACATCGAATCTTACATTTTCATCCCCAAGATGGACCAGGCATGTCATAGGAATCATCATCATTATCATCATCATAAATATCATCGGGCGGTACATTCAAGTCATCTCTCACTCCATAATCATTATCTATTCCATAATCTACTATACCGATTTCCTCAAATTCAGCATAAGATGGGACATCTACAATCCTATTAGTACATGAAGTCTCTGCACAATTTTTACATAAATGTGAGCAAAGTAAGCCACCTTTAATACAACCACATGTTCTAGGGCTACACTGTTTTTTACATTGACATGTGATCAACCCCAATAAATTGTCTGGCATTGGTGGTAATGTTGTGACTATTGTAATTAAAATTCGATCGGTTGTCAACTCCCAACCCCATGATTCTACTGGTAATTTATTATTCAACCAACATTGGACTTGCCAATAAACTCTCAAAGTGTGAAATTTCGCTGCAGCTGACGTCGGTGGTAATGTCGCCAAATTAAAGTCACTTTTTCGTTTTGCTTTCAGACTCTGAATGTATTTGCTACATCTTACTTCATTCAAACTTCCCCCAGTTCCTTTATACATCTTTATTATTAATTGTTCTCCCGAGTTTACAAGAACCGACAGATTTTCAATTGATACTGGTTCAAGAAAAACCCTCAATAAATCAGTAACTGAATTTTTTTCTTTTATAAATGTCTTTACCACAGTTTTTTTGGAAATTTTGAACATGCTTG
The DNA here is from genome assembly GCF_001412515.2 of Diachasma alloeum. NCBI lineage: Eukaryota > Metazoa > Arthropoda > Insecta > Hymenoptera > Braconidae > Diachasma > Diachasma alloeum. Next base: position 12,085 of record NW_021680372.1, on the reverse strand, counting down.
ATGTAGTTTTGCAACCTGATAATGCATGAATAACAGAAAAATATGGGGCTATTTCTTGAAATTGCTCATATAAAGTATGGGATGAATACCAGGCTTTATTCGGTACATGAAAATAGATATTTTTCTGTGGACAACTTTGTGATATAAGGACACATAAAATGTCAACGTTTTTACTGATAATAACAACGTCCCTAGTTTCTTGCCATTTTTCTAATGCTTCGTCAACAATCACTCTCTCTTCATCTTTATCGGGAATTGTTTTCACATTCATACCATATTGTTTCAACGTTTCTATCAATTGGGCAATAAATCTAGCTTTATTATTATTATTTGTGAATAAAATCTCTTGATTCTTGGTGATTGATTTTGTAGGATCGAAATAAATTTCAGAACAAATCTTTGAACCAGCTGTAAAAATGTGCTCTGCTTGTTTTGGATGTTCGGCAGTATTTCTCCCCGGTTCAAATACTACAATACATTATGTGCCGTAATTTAGAACTATGAACTGGACGTATGTTTCGTATATTTCTTTATATGTACATGACTTAGGCCAACAGATTAACGATAAGAGTGTGTCACCGTCAATTACAAAGAACTTATTGCCGTCTTCAGGTTCATCGCAATATTTAAATATTGGCCACAGATCTTCGGCTGAATGTCTCATTTTAGTCATACTCTCAAAAGTCGATAACGGATATGGGCTTAATTCGTATTCGAAACTTTTTGGATAATCAGCTTCATTACGCTGAGACCTACGAAACCTATCAAATAGAATTTTAGCGTCTACCGGATATTGGACATCCTTAATTTTTACCGAACCGTTTGATATTGATAAAGATAGTACTTGGCATTCTGAAGGAAATTTCACGTCGGAAAAAGTTTGAGATTTTTGAATAATTGATTCATATGATTTGATACCCAAATATTCAGCTTGATAACAATTCACCGTCGGTCCCCCGCTAATACCCGTAGCAATCGATATAATAGAATCACGATGAATGAAAGGATTATGTTCTCTATACCACTCAACCAAAACGTCCAAATCTTTCTTATCCCGTTCAATCGTACTGTCTCTGAAATCTTTATGCTGTTCGCTGAACGCTGTCTCTATTTTACAAAATTCCTCCAAATCATCATTTATGTAAGCGGCACAACTCATCGTATTCAACCAAGAAGTCGCCACACTGTCCGTTAAACCTCTTCCTCGAGATAAACCACCTATACTATCTATCGAACGCATCAAGGTTTGCTCAATAATCATATCACTACACACACCCGAGAAAAATTTGTCGCTCCTCCTAATGGTAAAGAATCCCCTTTTTGTGTATTTTTCATATTCTTCTCGAGAACCCATTTTGTCCTCCAACCCCAACATATCTTGTACATACAGATGACAAGATTTTGAGTAATTAATATGTCTAGAGCTGTGGAAAAATGGCAGCATGTCGAGAATCGTCGATAAATGGAGATCGAAGGCACCAGTTCGTTCAGCCTGAATGAAACTTCTGAGTAAAGAAACCATTTTAATATATTGAATCCACAAAGCTGCAGTCTTTCCTCGTTCAGCGATCAAATTCATTTGATCAGTGAGTTTCTCCTTCAGAATCGCAACGATTGGAAATGTTTGGACCTGTTCGAAAACTGTTTTTTCACTATCATTGTTCTTGAATTCATTGGGTAACGGTTCCACACTGATGGCGGCTGATAGATCACGTTTCTCCCGATCAGTAAGAGTACATTCATCCAAAATGATGATGAATAAAGCGGCTTGAGTGTAAAAATGGGCACGTAAGCTGCGAGCATAATTTTTACCACTCATCATTTTTTCTGTAGATTTCTCTGCATAAATGGTTGTCCAAGACTCCTGTAGTCCACTTCCATCCATCACTTTTCCAATACAACCCAAAAACGACATGAGCAGATGAAACCCTCCGAGTCGAATAAACACATTACTCATATCCCTTTCACACGGTACCAAATTATGTTCAATATCAGCCTTTATCTCTCGACATTTTATATAAAGCTGTTGATCAAACGAGAAAAAATGATTCTTTTGTCCTATTTTCTCAGCTTCTTTAATCCCAAACATCAGTGCCGAGTACAAGGCGGTATTATCTGTAGCTTTTAGGAAAATGAACGGCAGATACTTAATTTTTGAGATATCATACATGGAAGAGTTTGAACGTAACTCCATGAAACCATTCCAATCCACATGTTGTGGCACTTTCAACCAATGACCAGATGCCCAGAGGAGTTCACCAGGTAATAAAAAAGTGTTGGCCGGGGGAGTGGACGTCATTTTCTAATATCTTTTATCTCTGTCAATGTTAATCCTCTATGGTGTGGCGGGTTATAATTACAAGTTTGGATTCGTTTCTTCGCTGCGATGGCTGATGCGGATGGTGGTGAATTTAAGCGTTTTATAGCCAAGCTCAGTTCTATAGAAGATGCTGGCGTTATACACTCAACGCCACCAGTATAATGGAAAGTATTCTTACCATCGATAGTCCGGGTATCGTAATCAGCATTGTGAAATATGAATTGCATCAAACTATCTTCGGAAGGTTGAACTTGTGGCTCCGGTGCCATAACTGCCGATCCCTCATATAGTTTAGTTTCTTCGTAAGAAGCACTCAATCCCAGACGATGAAGAATATTTATCAACAATTTTGATTGATGTTTTGAATGGATGTATAGTGACAGTGCGAGTTGAAGTGGTGATATGAATGATGGGGGTCTAGTAGCTGAAATGATGGCATGAGCGATAGCGATGATTTTTCGCATGGAATTATCAATATCCTTCTTCTTCTCCAAAAGAATTTCTTTTAAGAGAAACATGAGACTGTCGGGTATTACCCCTTTAATATTCTCATGAGAAAAAAAATCGGTGACAGCTGGATAATATTCCATTTCAGTGTCGCACGCACGTATATCTTCCCTAATATACTGAGCGGCCAACTTCAGAACATCTTGCTTCCGTTCTTCATCGTTTTCAACAGGAAGACTACTTTTGAAGAAATCCATCAAAAGACGATCTCCATATCCTTACAAGGTCACGATCGTTTTTTCNTTTAATATTCTCATGAGAAAAAAAATCGGTGACAGCTGGATAATATTCCATTTCAGTGTCGCACGCACGTATATCTTCCCTAATATACTGAGCGGCCAACTTCAGAACATCTTGCTTCCGTTCTTCATCGTTTTCAACAGGAAGACTACTTTTGAAGAAATCCATCAAAAGACGATCTCCATATCCTTTCAAGGTCACGATCGTTTTTTCCCTCCCCCGAGAACTGAAAATGATGTTGTCACCATATTTGTTTTCTAATACCTGTCGGATGTACTTTTTGCTTGGTGACGGCTCACCCAAAATGTCCAAAATTTTGTCCAGAGACCATTGACAATCTTCGGAATCTTCGAATGTTGCAAATAGACGGTCAAATTGAGCAATGTAGCGACTATTCCTGGGATTGATATTGTCTTTTTCTTTATTCTCTCGTGTACTTAGGAAGGTGTTGAGGCAATCCTGGTGATACTTTGCTCCAACAGAATTTAAATCAGGAACAGGTTCCAGACGTTCTTGAACCTTCAACGAGAGTTCATCGTCGAGCGACTCCGAAGCCTTCAGCAGACGTTCCCTCCATTTTGAGTTAGCCGTGATAGAATAGATAACACGTCTTCGATTTTTTGGTTTCTTCGATTCAATTATCTTGTCGCAAATGGTACCACAAATGATGCATGAGGTTGAAAAATCAAACTGGGGGGACGCCGGAGTTGGAGAATTTAATGTCGAGGCATCAGATAATTTTCTCTTTTTGGCTGCCGTTACACTTTTATTCGAGATATAACTGAGCCGACACGATTCATGCACTACGATCTGTTCACAATCTTCCCAATTTAACCACTTATTGTCACCTCGCTCTTTACTAGAGTTTATGAAATTGTTCAATCCTACTTTTTTTATAATAGTCTCCTTCTCTATTCCGCCAAACTCACAGCTACACACAGCACAAACGGGGACCAATTCAGCCATTGTAGATATGTACTGGTCTATAAATCAATCTGCGCTTCTAAACTCCACAGACAATTAATAATGGCTTGTTCGACGATTGTCAACACTGATCCGGAAACTCACAACAACACAGAAACTGGTGAAGAAAGAGCGTGGTGGCATCTTTGAGTAACATTTACGTAGTATTCCTGACCTGAAAGAAAATCAATATTTTTTTTTTCACGGATTTGAAATTCTTTCTGTAAGCCTATGTGGACGTCCGCATGAAAAGAGCCCACTTTGTCGTATTTAGTTTCCGAGATATTCGAGTCTTTCTGTCGACAACTCCTTTCTTTGATCTTCCATAGAAACATCATTTTGCATGCTATTGAGGTCATCGAGGGCTCAAATTGTGTGGGACCATGCCCAGATAACTTCAGTATACATAATCCCGATAGGGCCCTCTTCATGGGGACGTTCACATATAGTGACAAACAACGTTGTAGTATTGCAAACTCTCCGAGTATAAGAGGGGACATCGGTGAGTTTGGGAACCTTCGGTGGATGTAGGGCTCCATTGAACGACTTCTGTCATAAAATATTTCATATGAAAAAGTTGGAAAATGATGAACACAGAGAACGGTTTTTTTCTTGTTTTTAGGTTCAAAATCGTCCTCGGATCACAGTTTTTATGCGATTCACGGTTTTCTTCTCTCAAAATAATAAAATTTAAGGATCATCGGTCGTGTTCAAGGGGGAGACAGCTGAGTCAGTTCATTCGTAGGTGGATAGACTCAGGGGCCTCGTGAATCGACGCAGGGCGCTATCATTCTTCAAGTGGAACGACTATCTGGCAGAGATAGACTCGTCAGAATCTTATCTGCATGTCTCAAACGAAAACGAAAAGATTCCATCGAAAGTGCGTCTGCCCTCTATCATGTACGACAGCGTACTATCGCTTCTATCATGTACGACAGCAACACAATGCCCTCGTGATGCATCTTGAACTTGATAACTCTCTCTCAGTCAACTCTAATAGTATCCCAGAACCCAGGCTCTTGTTCAAACTGACCAACCGGGAAGTCTTTAAAACTTTCCTGGAGAAAAACTATGATGCTAACGTGCCCAATGATAAAAACCTGCATGAGGTAGAAATTGACAACTACATTCAATATATCAATGAGAATATAATATGTGCAATCAACAATATACCAAAATCTAAATCTACCGGCAACATCCAGCGTGATATTACTAAAAGGATAACTCAACTAGAAAAGCGCAAATCCTCATTACTCACCAGGCTTAATCGCAGACTAAAACATGACCCCAGAGCCAAAACGAGAGAAACAAAATCTATCAAACTTCTCCTCGCGCAGACAAGAGAAGACCTTAATCTCGAGTTTAGCTCGTCAATAGACACGCACTGGAATAATGACTTCAGAAAGATTAACTTCAGGGATTCGGAAAGATTCATGCCAATGGTGAACAGGATCTTTCGTCCAAAGGCAAAATCAGATCTGGCTGACATCCACATCTCTGCCAACAACGAGACCATTCTCAATAACTCTGGTAACAACCTTGATGAAACTCCTCTTGTCAACGATAAATATACCTTCAGTGACCCGATTAGCAAACTAAATGCCATAGGAGCCTTCTACGAGACCATCAACTCCCCCAGGTACCTCAACGAAGGAACACGACTGAGGGAGGTTATAGACAGGAAAGTTTCTGACTTCGAAAACACTACTGAACGAGAAAGATGTAACAAAGAAGCAATCACGAACTTCACTTCAACCAACAGAGCCAACCACTCCACTGAGGACTCTCTGGATAAATATTTCACGTTGCCTGAGAAAATCGCACTGATCATCAAGAATCTGCCGAACAAAACCTCCAGCGGAATTGATAACATCCCAACAGTTGTTATCAAACACCTGCCACTGAATGTTATAAAATACTTCACAGCGCTAGTGAATAATGCACTCAACCTCAGCTACTTCCCCAAAATTTGGAAAGTCGCTCAAGTCATCCCAATCCTCAAAAAGGACAAAAACAGCGAAGACCCCTCCAGCTACCGCCCTATCAGCCTGACACCGTCACCTCAGCAAAATATATAAAATCGTGATCAACAATCTCATTACTCGCCACTGCAACCAGAATAAAATCATTCCAGACAATCAATTTGGTTTCCGTGACCGACATTCGGTGCCACGCTGATTGACCTGGAGAAGGCCTTTGACTCGGTCTGGCTTGATGGCCTGATTTATATCCTTATCAAGAAGAAATTTCCACCTAACTTGGTGAAACTTGTCTGGAACATGGTGAGGAAGCGCTCGTTCTGCACAAAAGATGGAGACAACACCTCAAACAAGCGCTTCCAAATACGTGAAGGACTTCAGCAAGACACGGTGAACTCCCCATGTCTGTTCTCCATATCTACGAGTGATATCCTCAACAGTTTTGGTTTGAATGGCACCCCGGGGACCAACTCCATTGCCTATGCCGATGACCTTATTGTCTACGTGACAGGGAAGAATGTGAAAAACATCCAGCCCACACTCCAAATCCTAGTTAATAAAATTAATAATTACTACTCAACATGGAATCTCCGCATGAGGCTTCTGAAGTGCGAGAACATCCTGATTCGTGGACCAGTGCAAGAAGTTATAAGGTACAACAAACCTGGCATCAACTCTCTAAAAATCACGACCTTCAAACGTGACACCAGGGAAGAAGTAGTAATCCCGACCAAACAAACGGTCAGATACCTGGGAGTATACATCGACCACCTGGCTCGCTGCTCCAAGCACATCGACACTCAGCTCAAGAAAGCAACATCCAGGTTCCACTCGCTAAGACGCCTTTTCTACAATCGGCAGATATCCCACCGTGCCCGGATTATATGTTATCTCCTGCTGGTGCGGCTTCTACTCACGTACGCCTGCTCAGTATGGTGGAACATGTCAGCATCTATGACCAAGAAGTTGAGGTTACTGGAAGGAATCTGTATTCGAGCAGCACTGAGAATCTACAGATCTGCACACTCCAACTTTCGGCACATGGTCAGCAACCAAACCCTATACAATGAAGCCAACATCCCCAGAGTGGACAACTTCATTATCAGACTGACAGGGGACTACCATTCTCAGTTACGACGCATAAAAAACGAGACAATCGTCAAACTCAGCCACATTGACCTAATCGAAACCAACTTGGCAGCCCAAACAGGATACCTGCAGCCACAAGCAGTGATTCACCTCAACAGACTTGGGCTGATCCAAGATGCTAACAACGTCCCAAGGCTGTATCGCCTCCCCAGACACCCTGCTAATAAAAAAATCCCATTGATTGATGCCCCCCATCATTTTTTGTTTCTCTTCATCTATCCCATAGAACGAAAAACAGATTTCTAACTTTGTTCTTCCAAGTCCAACGAAACTTTAAAAAAAAATCTAAATAGCATGAAAAGTATTGTCCCAAAACATAGAAAAAGCAGATTTCCATGGAGGTAATATATAACAAGAGTCGTCCAATGGGCCCCCATACACCGAAGGCTTTCCAAACTCACTGATGTCTTGTCACTACTTTTTGTCGTTCTCGGACCAGAGTTGAGACACCTCTTATCATTGAAGTTGTCAATGTTTGAATCGCTGTAGCAAACAAGCTAAGAAAATGGTTGTAAAGTGTTGAAACAAAAGTGTATCATTTTTTGAGACGTTTTTTTCACAATCTTTCCAATATTAGTGCATGAAGCACGTGCTCAAGCTTTACACTGTGTAAACACATGCGTATACATATATTTTAACTTCAGCAATAGAATCCAAATTTGAATTAATGAGGACTCTCTGGAAAATTTATTATGAAACCTTTGTGGAAAGTGTAATTACCTGGGAAAAGAAATTGATTTAATATTTTATTTCGGAATCAGTGATTTCTGAAATAATCACCTAATGTAATTACCGGTGGAAGGAGTTATTTTTTATTATAGAATTATTCTACTACTCATTGATTATTCAACAATCTTTGACTTTAAACAAAGATTGAGGAAAAGTGGTGCAAAATGGAGCGTTTTCAATTGCTAATATCTCAAGATCGGCGTGGTCAAATTGAGCGAAGTCAGCAGCATTTTTCAGCCCTTTTGTGACATTTTCATTAAATTCACATTTTCACATTTTCTTTAAACCCTGTTCTTTCCCAAGGCAACCACAGAATTATTTCCACATTCACGCTGATTATAAATACGCTAGTTAAAAATATGTCAATGTTCGATATTCAACTTTTTTAACATCCAAATTTATTAATTATCAAAATTGAAAAACTTCACAACAGTTGAAGAAAAACTTATTGAGGGGTGAAAAATACAGTTTCCTCCCTTTCAGAGAAATATGGAACATGGTTTTTTTTCCTCATTGTGTGATTTTTATTTGATGGGAATGCGAATCAATTGTCCTTGACCTCGTTATTATCACTAATAAATTTATAAACACTGAACATACTGAAAAAATGCAAGAGCATTCTCTTCGTCTTTAAAAAAATACATTTTTTGATTCAACACTTTTTTCTCTAACTTGATGCTCCGATTGTTAGGACCATTGGCAATTTCAAATGTCTAATAACAATGAAAATGATTAAATGACACTTAATATTGATATTGCACATATACGTTGATGTCAAAATATAAAGAAAAACGAAGATTTTGTTTACCATTTATGAATTCTCAGGAGGAGCTGATGCGAGAGATCGCCATTTGGAGGTTATATTTACTATTTACGCTCCATCCTTCATTGAACGAATGATTTATACACTGTTTGATCAAGAGGAGAACGTTTGAACAATTAGTTTATAACTTGAGACGGTTATTACGGATTTATTACTGCTCGGAGTGAAAAAACAACAAATATTTATGTATAACAACATGGGAATAATGAACTTCAGGGCTGGAGAATTGTCCACTGGTGCTCAATCAGCTGACGATGCACAGTGGTGCGCAGTTTCATATTTCTCTCATGGAAACCAATTTTTTCTTCGTGGAATGTTCTTTGAACAACGAAGTACTTTGTAGAGACAATCACTCCCCCCTCCCCCATGATCTATAATCAATTTGGGATTTTTCCTATCCATAAAACTCTGAAAAACCACCCCCAAAGTGAACGATTCTGGCCATGAAAACTCTGAATTCATTTTGAAAAATAAAAAAATGATCAAGAACAATTTTTTCAATTAATCACTATTGTAGAAGCTATCCCTCCCCCCTTCTCCATGATCTATAATTACTTATGTAAAGACTATCACTCTCTCCTCCTCCATCTTCTATAATTGATTTGGGATTTTCCCTATGCATAAAACTCTGGAAAACCACCCCTAAAGTGGATGATTCTGGCCATGAAAACTCTGAAGTAATTTAAAAAAATAGAAAAATCATCAATAGCAATCTTTTCAACAAATTGTTTTCGTAAAGGCTATTCCTACCCCCTCCCCCATGATCTATAATTAATTTGGGATTTTTTCCCATACATAAAACTTCGGAAAAATACCCCCAAAGTGGACGGTTCTGACCATAAAAACTCTGAATTTATTTTAAAGATTAAAAAATGATTAAGAACAATTTTTTCAACGAATAACTTTTGTACAAACTATCACTGCCCCCTCCCCCATGATCCATAATCAATTTGGGATTGTTTCTATCCATAAAACTCTGAAAAACCACCCCCAAAGTGGACGATTCTGGCCATGAAAACTCTGAAGAAATTTTAAAAAATAGAAAAATCATCAAGAGCAATCTTTTCAAGAAATTGCTTTCGTAAAGGCTATTCCTACCCCCTCCCCCATGATTTATAATCAATTTGGGATTTTCCGATCCATAAAACTCTGAAAAACCACCCCCAAAGTGGACGATTCTGGCCATGAAAACTCTGAAATAATTTTAAAAAATAGAAAAATCATCAAGAGCAATCTTTTCAAGAAATTGCTTTCGTAAAGGCTATTCCTACCCCCTCCCCCATGATCTATAATCAATTTGGGATTTTTCCGATCCATAAAACTCTGAAAAACCACCCCCAAAGTGGACGATTCTGGCCATGAAAACTCTGAAATAATTTTAAAAAATAGAAAAATCATCAAGAGCAATCTTTTCAAGAAATTGCTTTCGTAAAGGCTATTCCTACCCCCTCCCCCATGATCTATAATCAATTTGGGATTTTTTCCCATACATAAAACTTCGGAAAAATACCCCCAAAGTGGACGGTTCTGACCATAGAAACTCTGAATTCATTTTTAAAGATTAAAAAATGATTAAGAACAATTTTTTCAACGAATTACTTTTGTACAAACTATCACTCCCCCCTCCCTCATGATCCATAATCAATTTGGGATTTTTCCGATCCATAAAACTCTGAAAAACCACCCCCAAAGTGGACGATTCTGGCCATGAAAACTCTGAAATAATTTTAAAAAATAGAAAAATCATCAAGAGCAATCTTTTCAAGAAATTGCTTTCGTAAAGGCTATTCCTACCCCCTCCCCCATGATCTATAATCAATTTGGGATTTTCTCCCATACATAAAACTTCGGAAAAATACCCCCAAAGTGGACGGTTCTGACTATAAAAACTCTGAATTCATTTTTAAAGATTAAAAAATGATTAAGAACAATTTTTTCAACGAATTACTTTTGTACAAACTATCACTCCCCCCTCCCCCATGATCTATAATCAATTTGGGATTTTTCCTGTCCATAAAACTCTGAAAAACCACCCCCAAAGTGGACGATTTTAGCCATGAAAACTCTGAATTCATTTTAAAAAATGAAAAAAATGATCAAGAACAATTTTTTCAATGAATGACTATTGTAGAAACTATCCCTCCCCCCTCCCCCATGATCTATAATCAATGTGGGATTGTTTCTATCCATAAAACTCTGAAAAACCACCCCTAAAGTGGACGATTCTGGCCATGTTTACTGTAAAGTAATTTTAAAAAATAGAAAAATGATTGAAAACAATGTTTTTCAAGGAATTATTCATGTAAAAACTATCACTCCCCCTCCCCCATCTTCTACAATTAAATTGGCATTTTTTTTCATTAAAAAAAACAATATAGATATGAAAATTCTAATTTTGTTTAAATGAGTGAACAGTGCGTCTCTTTCCCACGCAAGAACTCGTATGACGTTGTCTCTGTCGCTCCTACAGCGAAGAGACCGAGAGTAAATGCGCGGGTTATTTCAACAAAAAAAAAATATATAATTTTTTTTGTATAGTTCTCGAACGCACAACATTTTTCATAACTATACGTAAACAAAAAAATCGGTATTATCATCAAAAATATTTTTTTTAAAGAAATTTGTCAAAATTCAATGTTTTTGGCACATGAATTGATAAAAATCATTGTAAAAAATTCACAAAAATTTTAAGATAATGAGAATTATCTGCATTTCAAAACAAAAAAGTAAAAATAGAAAAATATCTATTTTTGGCTGATTTACAGCCATTTGTTCATGACGCAACGCGCGCGCAGCAGCGCGCTCCAACCAACAATTGTTAATATCTAGCAAACTATTGGTCGTAGAAACATAAGTAAAAAACCATTTTGTTCATCGTTAAATTCTCTAAATAACTTATGCTATATGTCTCGATAACTTCTCAATAGTTTCCGAGATATTTCAATCAAAAGATACCTATTCAAGGGGTATTTTGTTTATAAACAAAAAGCACACCTTGCCTTTAGGCCACATTTCATTTATATGCTCTCGACGAAGTCGACGACAAACACGATTTTTCACGTCCACCGACNGACGAAGTCGACGACAAACACGATTTTTCACGTCCACCGACTGGACTATTACCACGACCGCTAGATCGACGATTTTCGTGTGTTTATGCGGCACTCGACTCCCGATTCCCTCTCACAAATCGAAACAAAGAATGGAATTCACCATGGCGTCGGAATGGAACGCATGCGCGTGCGCAGACCTGCTCTCCCGCGTTTGCGCATCTTCACGGAGTCAGTCTGACTATTCGAATCTCCAAAAAGATGAAAAGTGAGGTGAAGTATACTGGCGACAATATGAGAGTGATCTTTCCATCTAACCCCTACT
>NW_021680371.1:2578204-2682348 GCF_001412515.2 Diachasma alloeum | reverse complement strand
TTGTATAGGGTGTAGGACGTGAAAAAACGTAATTCTGAGCCGTCCATCTCCCTACAAGGAACCGAAAAGTGGTTTTAAGGCTCTATCTCTCATAGTTTCCGAGATAATCGCGAAAAGCGAAATCGCCAAAAAAATTTAATTTATCTTGTATAGGGTGTAGGACGTGGAAAAATGTAATTCTGAGCCGTCCATCTCCCTACAAGGAACCGAAAAGTGGTTTTAAGGCTCTATCTCTCATAGTTTCCGAGATAATCGCGAAAAGCGAAATCGCCAAAAAAATTTAATTTATCTTGTATAGGGTGTAGGACGTGGAAAAATGTAATTCTGAGCCGTCCATCTCCCTACAAGGAACCGAAAAGTGGTTTTAAGGCTCTATCTCTCATAGTTTCCGAGATAATCGTGAAAAACGAAATCGCAAAAAAAAATTAATTTAATTTATTTGGTATAAGGTGTAGGAAGTGGAAAAACGCAATTCTCAGCCGTCCATCTGCCTATGGGGAACCCAAATTTCCTCAGGAATCGAATGGAATGGGTTTTAAGGCTCTATCTCTCATAGTTTCCGAGATAATCGCGAAAAACGAAATCGCCAAAAAAAATTAATTTAATTTATCTGGTATAGGGTGTAGGAAGTGGAAAAACGCAATTCTCAGCCGGCCATCTGCCTATGGGGAACCCAAATTTCCTCAGGAATCGAATGGAATGGGTTTTAAGGCTCTATCTCTCATAGTTTCCGAGATAATCGCGAAAAACGAAATCGCCAAAAAAAATTAATTTAATTTATCTGGTATAGGGTGTAGGAAGTGGAAAAACGCAATTCTCAGCCGGCCATCTGCCTATGGGGAACCCAAATTTCCTCAGGAATCGAATGGAATGGGTTTTAAGGCTCTATCTCTCATAGTTTCCGAGATAATCGCGAAAAACGAAATCGCCAAAAAAAATTAATTTAATTTATCTGGTATAGGGTGTAGGAAGTGGAAAAACGCAATTCTCAGCCGGCCATCTGCCTATGGGGAACCCAAATTTCCTCAGGAATCGAATGGAATGGGTTTTAAGGCTCTATCTCTCATAGTTTCCGAGATAATCGCGAAAAACGAAATCGCCAAAAAAAATTAATTTAATTTATCTGGTATAGGGTGTAGGAAGTGGAAAAACGCAATTCTCAGCCGGCCATCTGCCTATGGGGAACCCAAATTTCCTCAGGAATCGAATGGAATGGGTTTTAAGGCTCTATCTCTCATAGTTTCCGAGATAATCGCGAAAAACGAAATCGCCAAAAAAAATTAATTTAATTTATCTGGTATAGGGTGTAGGAAGTGGAAAAACGCAATTCTCAGCCGGCCATCTGCCTATGGGGAACCCAAATTTCCTCAGGAATCGAATGGAATGGGTTTTAAGGCTCTATCTCTCATAGTTTCCGAGATAATCGCGAAAAACGAAATCGCCAAAAAAAATTAATTTAATTTATCTGGTATAGGGTGTAGGAAGTGGAAAAACGCAATTCTCAGCCGGCCATCTGCCTATGGGGAACCCAAATTTCCTCAGGAATCGAATGGAATGGGTTTTAAGGCTCTATCTCTCATAGTTTCCGAGATAATCGCGAAAAACGAAATCGCCAAAAAAAATTAATTTAATTTATCTGGTATAGGGTGTAGGAAGTGGAAAAACGCAATTCTCAGCCGGCCATCTGCCTATGGGGAACCCAAATTTCCTCAGGAATCGAATGGAATGGGTTTTAAGGCTCTATCTCTCATAGTTTCCGAGATAATCGCGAAAAACGAAATCGCCAAAAAAAATTAATTTAATTTATCTGGTATAGGGTGTAGGAAGTGGAAAAACGCAATTCTCAGCCGGCCATCTGCCTATGGGGAACCCAAATTTCCTCAGGAATCGAATGGAATGGGTTTTAAGGCTCTATCTCTCATAGTTTCCGAGATAATCGCGAAAAACGAAATCGCCAAAAAAAATTAATTTAATTTATCTGGTATAGGGTGTAGGAAGTGGAAAAACGCAATTCTCAGCCGGCCATCTGCCTATGGGGAACCCAAATTTCCTCAGGAATCGAATGGAATGGGTTTTAAGGCTCTATCTCTCATAGTTTCCGAGATAATCGCGAAAAACGAAATCGCCAAAAAAAATTAATTTAATTTATCTGGTATAGGGTGTAGGAAGTGGAAAAACGCAATTCTCAGCCGGCCATCTGCCTATGGGGAACCCAAATTTCCTCAGGAATCGAATGGAATGGGTTTTAAGGCTCTATCTCTCATAGTTTCCGAGATAATCGCGAAAAACGAAATCGCCAAAAAAAATTAATTTAATTTATCTGGTATAGGGTGTAGGAAGTGGAAAAACGCAATTCTCAGCCGGCCATCTGCCTATGGGGAACCCAAATTTCCTCAGGAATCGAATGGAATGGGTTTTAAGGCTCTATCTCTCATAGTTTCCGAGATAATCGCGAAAAACGAAATCGCCAAAAAAAATTAATTTAATTTATCTGGTATAGGGTGTAGGAAGTGGAAAAACGCAATTCTCAGCCGGCCATCTGCCTATGGGGAACCCAAATTTCCTCAGGAATCGAATGGAATGGGTTTTAAGGCTCTATCTCTCATAGTTTCCGAGATAATCGCGAAAAACGAAATCGCCAAAAAAAATTAATTTAATTTATCTGGTATAGGGTGTAGGAAGTGGAAAAACGCAATTCTCAGCCGGCCATCTGCCTATGGGGAACCCAAATTTCCTCAGGAATCGAATGGAATGGGTTTTAAGGCTCTATCTCTCATAGTTTCCGAGATAATCGCGAAAAACGAAATCGCCAAAAAAAATTAATTTAATTTATCTGGTATAGGGTGTAGGAAGTGGAAAAACGCAATTCTCAGCCGGCCATCTGCCTATGGGGAACCCAAATTTCCTCAGGAATCGAATGGAATGGGTTTTAAGGCTCTATCTCTCATAGTTTCCGAGATAATCGCGAAAAACGAAATCGCCAAAAAAAATTAATTTAATTTATCTGGTATAGGGTGTAGGAAGTGGAAAAACGCAATTCTCAGCCGGCCATCTGCCTATGGGGAACCCAAATTTCCTCAGGAATCGAATGGAATGGGTTTTAAGGCTCTATCTCTCATAGTTTCCGAGATAATCGCGAAAAACGAAATCGCCAAAAAAAATTAATTTAATTTATCTGGTATAGGGTGTAGGAAGTGGAAAAACGCAATTCTCAGCCGGCCATCTGCCTATGGGGAACCCAAATTTCCTCAGGAATCGAATGGAATGGGTTTTAAGGCTCTATCTCTCATAGTTTCCGAGATAATCGCGAAAAACGAAATCGCCAAAAAAAATTAATTTAATTTATCTGGTATAGGGTGTAGGAAGTGGAAAAACGCAATTCTCAGCCGGCCATCTGCCTATGGGGAACCCAAATTTCCTCAGGAATCGAATGGAATGGGTTTTAAGGCTCTATCTCTCATAGTTTCCGAGATAATCGCGAAAAACGAAATCGCCAAAAAAAATTAATTTAATTTATCTGGTATAGGGTGTAGGAAGTGGAAAAACGCAATTCTCAGCCGGCCATCTGCCTATGGGGAACCCAAATTTCCTCAGGAATCGAATGGAATGGGTTTTAAGGCTCTATCTCTCATAGTTTCCGAGATAATCGCGAAAAACGAAATCGCCAAAAAAAATTAATTTAATTTATCTGGTATAGGGTGTAGGAAGTGGAAAAACGCAATTCTCAGCCGGCCATCTGCCTATGGGGAACCCAAATTTCCTCAGGAATCGAATGGAATAGGTTTTAAGGCTCTATCTCTCATTGGTGGCGCTCACATCTACGCTGCGATCGTGAATTTCTCCCATGAATTTTTCAATTTTTATTCATTACTTTGACTTTTCACACGAAACACCTCAATTTTACGGGATCGGCCAGTGTCATTCGCACTGTGATTCACAGCGCTACGCCCTCATGGAGGCAAAGGTGCCTCTCATCGTCTTAGACGAGCAGGAGAATGGTATATAGCCCTCGGTAGGCGTCATTGGACGTAAAATGAACGAATGACCGGTGCATTAATTCGTGACGCCACGAGTAATTGATCTAAATTCACTGCACTCATTGCGTAGGCGCGGTCTTCAAGAATTTTCATTCATAAAATTGCGGGGCCTTCATTATTGAAGAAAAAAAAAAGAATATCTCGGGTGATACAAGAGTTGTATATCGTTCACGGTTGATAGAAAAATCGCCGATGGTCGGTAATTAATTGAGGGTGTGAGTGACCCCGAGATTCTCTGTTGATAAACTAGATTAATGGATAACAGAGCGTGTGGGTGTGGGGATCTAACACCTCAGTTATAACTGGAATTATATTTACAGAACAAACTCTGTCCCTGTAACCCAGATGATCTCATAAATATTTGTCCAGTCTTGCAAGAGAAATTTGTTTGAATTTTCTGAATCAAGTTTTTTCATTTACGGGGAAGGTGCTTTCTTATTGCACAAATATCCCGATAAAGAGTGGTCCTAGGAAAAATTGTATTGATAGATGTTTTGAGGGAAATTTCGTCAGCTACAAAAAAGGTCCTGACGAAAATGTTGCCATTTCTGTTAGATCCCGAGATATTTCAAAAAATCAAATCTTAAAACCGATATTTAGAAAAGCGGATGGATTGACTTTCCCTCAGATTGAGTTTTTGTTGAATATCTTTGGAACTGATGGAGATACCGAGATTTTCGTCGGAATATTTTTTGTAGAAAATTTTATCGCCTAGAAAAAAGGTTTAGACAAAAATTTCACTATCTCCCGTGGATTTCGAGATATTCCCAAAAAATCAAAATGTGAATTTGAAAAAAAAAATTAGAAATGCTGATTGATAAACCTAAAATCCCAACCAAGAGCCCTCTTCCTCTGTTCTGGGGTATCAAGGTGATACGAGACACACGCACACAGTAACCCACCACTATTGATTTTTCAATGCAGTCAATGCGGCGCCGTACAACTCACACACACACACAGCTAGCGATGAAAAAACAAAATCCCCTGACACTGTGTACGTATTTACAGGCATTGAAAGACCTCAACTCCGTTCCCTCCTGTCATCGCATACACCTGCCGCGCACCGCTTCCGCTCAACTGTTTTTTTTTTTTTCAACATTTTTAATCATCAATGTAACGGAAGGTGGAACTACTTCGTCGGTCGTGGCGAGAGGCTACTCACTCCATAATTAAGTGACACCATGATTTCGAAATGAAGTCCATTTCGGGTGATTTCAGTGATTTCGAGCGTCACGGGCAGTGATTTCATGATTTCGGATGACTTCATTAATTCGAAATCAGTGATTTCAGAAAAAATTAAGTCATTAAAATCACGCTGAATAAATTTAATAAATGATAGCGGTGGGGCAAAAAGGGTCGTGTCAAATTAATAACGACTAATAAAAAAAAATTAATAACGAATTCGTTTGATTCCATTCCGCCAATCTTGAGCTAATGACGATGAAAAGCAGTCCATTTACCCCAGTCACCACGAATAATTCACAAATAACAATCAATTTCATAACTTCATATCAGAAAACAAAAGTTGCATAAACGATTTCACGCATAGATTGTTATAACATTACCTCATTTATTTAGAAATATTTTTTACCTTTATCAAAAATTCTCCCAGGGAGCCTCAAATCTCCAAACTCAGTGATCAAAGGAGGAGAAATTGTTCTTCGGTTTATATTAATGTAGCCGTGAGAACTCATTGACTCCGACTTCAAACAATTCAGATTTTTAGGAAATTTTCTCACTAATTGTGAGACGCAGATTCACATATGAGTCGGCCAGCACTACATCACGCTGCGTGTCGCACGCAGAAATTCATATAAGGCTCGAGTGCAGGAGCGGGTATCGAAATATAGTGCAGATGATTCTAAGAATGATTGGTTGACACGTTGCGTATTATTGTACTACCGGCCGACCCTTATAGGAATTTCTGCGTGTCACACGCCGAGTGTCAGACGCTGTGTATTGTACTATTGGTCGACCCTTACATGAATTTCTGCGCGTGACAGGCTGCGTGTGGTAGTGCGAATAGCCACGGCGATATCTTTATCTATATATTTATATTAATTTTCTTCTCTTCCCCTTTTTTCCTATCTCTGATACACTTATTTTGTATTGTATTGCAATTTATTCATTTTTCTTCTTTCTTTTGTAAATAGTCACTAATGACTATGTTGTCGATGCGACTAAAAAAACAAAAAAACAAATCGATATAAAACAACTTCACGAAACTTTCCTTGTTAATAGATAAGAAATAATCATCCGAATTACTAATTCCTCAATTAGTGAGTGGAATAGTATTTCAGCTCTGTTTAGGGGTCATTAACCGAATCCGTTGGCTCCTTGGACGAAGAAGAAGAAGAAGAAGAAGAAGAAGGAGAACAAGAGGAGGGTAAAGGGTCGCCCGAGACTGAGGCATTCGGCTGACCTTCTTGGCCCAAGGCAACGCCCCCAATTACAATTTTTAACTCGATCAAAGTACACGATACGAGATTAAAGCGATACTCGAAGGAGAATAAAATTGAATGAAAAAATAGGAAAAAGGAATTAGTGAGGGACATAGACGAATCGCCCTTTTGTACACGTAACAGACATCTACGTCACGTCCGCATTTGCGTTAATCTAACGGCTCGGAAGTTACAGTCTGCTCCAGCGGTTGTTGAGAATTGAGTAAAAATACGAATGAACTAAATCCCTGATTAATATTTCGTGATTAACAAGAGATGCAACTGAATTTTTTAAATATAGCGGTAGTAGAGGGTGGGGTAAAAGTAAGAGTGTTTAATCGTCGATATCTCCGGACCGAACGGTCCGATTTTGCTGAGTCAAGTCTCATTTTAAAACTTAAAGAAATATCCCGGAAATAAAAAAAAATGAAGAAATTATATTGATTATCAAAGTCGATTAAGGAAATTCAAAAGATTTCTCACTAAAAAAAATTAAGCTTCTAAAATTGTTTATATCTACTGAATAAATGCACGAGTCAATTGTCATATTAAAGCTTGAAAAGTACCTTAAATTTTTTTTTTCAAATCATTAAAATTCACTCTGCGGTTTTCCCGTTATAAACAATATAAATTAACGAGAGGAATTGGAATACTGCGAGAATTAAATTATTTGATTGTCTTCAACACTCCACAACAGATTTCTCATGTCAGAGGACATTTTACCGAGACCTTGAAATAGAAAATCACTTGAGAGTGAAGTAATGAAATATAATGACATGAAACGTGACTCTTGAATACACAGAGATGCATTCGTCACGTAATCGATAGCAAAAAAACTCCGAAAAGCCTTCCTTATGATGAAAACTAATTAATTAAATAGCGATGTCGAGTGTCAACGTCCATTACCCATTTGTTATCAGAACGTGGAGGCGTATCATGGTGGACCCTCACATGATCAAAAAGATAATTCGACAGTTGGGTTCATTCCGTAATGAATTACACCGAGGTTTCCCTTTTTATCAGCCGTGAGACTGAGTAATTATTTCAGTTGTGCACATAGGAAAGTTTTACAACGCTCGGATAAATTGGATCGTCCTAGGGGAGGGAAAGTGGTTTATATTTAGAAGTCACCGTTGAGGGGCTGTCGAATTTCCTATAAAATATAAAATATCATTGTGTGCGTCAAATCTGGAAATTCCAATTTTTCGGGTCAGAATAACTAATTTTGGATTCAGGAGTGCGAATGTGCGATTTTCATCACGCTGTACGAAAAAGTAACTTTTTACGTACGCTTCGCCTAAAAAGTTCCTTTTCCCCACATTGTGATGAAAAATATCGTTCTGTACTCACTCGCCTTCAGCTCGTGCTATAAACCTTCCACGAGCCAAAAAACCCTTTTCCGCACTCGTATCCAAATGGATCGCACCCGCGGGAGGCGTGCGCTAACCTCACAGTGTCAAAGAACACTTTTCCCACGAGCGGCGAGCCCTATTTTTCGTCGCAATGTGTGGAATGTGTGATCACTTTCACACACAACTTTACGCACAAGTGATGAAATAGTATATTTCGTAACGAGTGCAAAAAAACATTTTTTCACGAGTTACGAACAATATTTTTCATCACAATGTGGCGGAAATTGGACTTTTAGGCACGCGGAGCGTGCCGAAAAGTTCACTTTTCGTCACAGCGTGATGAAAAAACACTTTTCAAAGCTCTACTTTGAATTTAGACGTCATTCAACATAAATAATGGAATAAAAGTAGAAAAAAATCAGGAAACCTGCCCATTCAAAAAAAAAAATAGGGAAAACCCGCAAGTTGTTGAGCTAGTGATTTTTTAATTATCGTATTGACTCGCTCTGGAACATGTTTACTATAATGTTCACGGTTTCCCGAGCACACGCCCTCGTTTCCTCACACGAGTACCCAGCTCCCTCTTCATTTACCGTTCCACATAATTTTTCTCTCAGAAAAAACTCCATTGTTTATATATTTTTGTCCGATGAACTAAAAATTGAAATCAAAACCTATAGAAACAGATCAATTCATCCAGATTTTTTTTGTTTTTGGAAAATATCTTCGGAACGGAGGGAGATGGCAAATTTTTGATGGAGACTTTTTTGCAGCTCGTAAATTTTTTCACAAAAAAGGTTTTCATAAAAATTTTACCATCTCTCCTGGATATCGTGATATTTCTGGAAAAGTAATCTTTCAAACACTTGTAAAAACAGATGATGAGTCATCCTTTATTTTAGGCTTTGATGAATATCTCAGAAACTGAGGGAGATAGCAGAATTTTTGTGAAGGTCAATTTCGTAGAGAATTTTAAAAGCAACGGAACGATTTCTCATAAAAATTTCACTGTCTCTCATAAATAACGAGATATTTCCCAAAAACGAATCGCCAAATCGCTTGTAAAAATTGGCGAGTTGATTTTCAACATTAGTTTTTTCCAAATATCACCATAACTACGGGGAATATCAAACTTTGTGTGAATAGCTTTTTTGTAGCTCTTGGAATTCTCTACAAAAAATGTTTTAACGTAAATTTCGTTATCACCCACAGATAACGAGATTTTTCCCGGAAATCAATCTTCAGTAATCAAAAATTTATTGTCAAGACTACGAGAAAAAAACTCATTCCCTCTAATCTTTATGACAAGTTCAGTCGTTATCGCCAAAGGCAAAGCTATTGATGAGAAATTTCATCAATGACCATTGAGAACGAAAGGAGCGTTAAAATACCGTTAATGATGATCCACCCGTATTCATTAATTCCAAAATTGGAATAACAGCGGGCGAGACAAGTAGACTGACGTAATAGTAAACATCTTGACTTTCGCCCGGAAATTCTGGGAATGTGAGTAACCTCTGGGCCATGGGAGGGGCCACGAGGACATCTATCTGTCAAACACAAACGTCAGACGATAAAAACACACGATACCCCACAAAAAATACAGCCAAACAGTTTTTTAATGGATTCGATCGTTTCATTAGAGCCCTCGGGGGGGCCATCGATTGCCTGACCTCAAATTTCGGGGGAGAATTTATAATGTGGTTGTATCATCGACAATAATAACTCGTGACAATGCCTCATTGGCGAGTGTCAAGTTCGAAATTGGCCGAAAATAATTCCCGTTCGTTGGGGACGAAATCAATAGTCAAGTGGAAAAAACGGAATTATCTCGGTAATGAGTGGGTTTTGGGGGAAATGGGATCAGACATTTTTTTTAGATGATGAAATTTCCTACAAAAAGTGTATGTGACATTTTTATCTGTATCTATTCGTTGTGAAGATAATTGAACAATTAACAGAACGTGAATCACTTCACTGGAAATTCAACGGTGTGTGTAAATGGGAAGTGGCAGTTCTTATTCTTCAATATCTCCTGACTAAACGATACGATTTCGACATGTCAGGGCTCATTTTGAAGCCTAAGAAAACCCCTTGAAAATGAGAAAAAATCGTCAAAATTCACTCTGCCGATCCGAAGATATCGGCCCTCAAAAATCATTCAGAAAATTATAAAAATTTCTCACTCAAAAAAATGAAGCTTCTGAAATTTCAGATAACTGCCGAACCAATGGTGCGATTTCGACGAGTCAAGCGTCGTTTTAAAGCTAAAAAAAAACCTTGAAAATGAAAAAAAAAATCGTGCAAATTCACTCTGCCGATCTCCAGAATCTTCAATTTCAGTTTCAACGAGTTCATATCAAGGGAGTTTTTGTCGCAAAAAATTAAATTTTGTCGCATAAAATTCAATTTTCAAGCTCTAAGGACCGCAAAATCACCGGTACGAATTTCTCTCAAGTGCAGAGTAGCTTGCACATGACTTAGAAATAGCTAATCACCCCTAGATTCGCTTAAATCGAATCCTTCGATGTCCTCATTCTCCAGTGAATCCCTATCCAACCGAAATAAACTCGAATAAATCTCAATTCACCTTCGGAAAACACCTCAGGACGTTATAGATCCCTTGACTAGTTGTCCGGGGGATACAACAATGGTACATCAGTGGAATGGAGACGCAGAATTGGGTCACCGGCGGGACGGTGCGGCTTGACAGGTGAATCGCCGCTACTTTTCCCCCATCGCGAATGATAAAATTCAGCTAATCGACTTCAATGTCAAAGGCCCTCTCATTCCCCGGGGATTTTCCGGCTCCTCTTGTCGCGGAATAATTTATTTTCTCCCGGAGAATGCCCAGGGCCGGGGAATGCTCCTCGGCGGGGATTTATGTGGGGCAATTTCCGATTTTAGGGGAGGGATTTCCGGGCTCTCGACGGGCATTCGCTCCTCTCAATCAATCGTGAGGCGAAAAAAAAACACGAGTAAATGAAGGAACGGCCATTTTTAACGGGGCGACTCGCCGCATCCCATCCCAACAATCACACGGGTTATTATCATCACAATTAGGGTGTTGTTACTTACTTTTCAGTGAGAACAGCCCGGTTAATCCGTCACTTCACTGGCCACATTAATTTTATATCCTAGGGGTGGTTCAACTGTTCACGGGGATTTCTTGCGAGACCGGAGGTTTTTATTCCGCGGATACTTTCTCACCAAACACTCTAACACCACGGGATTTTAATCCATCGTCTAGCCAACACAACTTGGCTCGTCGGGCCCTGCGCACTACTGAGGTTCGCCCCAGCGTCTCACTACGCCGCGGGAAAGTAGCGCCGCAGCGGCGAGTTTTGCGCATGCGCGGACATTAATTGTTGAGATTTTTTTTAGGCGATTTGAAGTTCGGAGGGTTTATTTTTTATTGCACAATTGCTCATTTTTTTGGGCCGCGCAGAACATTTGCGCAATGAAAAAGTGAAAGTATTCATTTTTGGGAATTAACTAAGATTTTTTTTTGGAAATTTGAAGTTTGGAGGATTTATTGGTGATTGTAAAATTCTTCTTTTGCTGAAAATTTGCGCAATGAAAACTAGAAAGTAGCGCCGCAGCGGAGAATTGTGCGCATGCACGGAAATTAATCCTTGAGATTTTTTTTTGAGGAAATTTAATGTTCGAACAAATTATTGTTGATAGTCAATTTTTTTTTTCAGAAAATTTGGAGAATAAAAATATTTTTTCATATTTTTTCAATTAATAAATTTTAAATTTCAATTAATTAAAAATTCTGCGTCATTTGGTACTGAATTTTATTCAATTTTTTTTTGCATTTTTATTGAAATTTCAAGTAAGTCGGGGAATCCTGTCTCCCGACAGCTAAAAAATCGTGATTTCCATCAGTTTTTATAGAAATTTCATGATTTTTCCTCCTTAAATCGAATTCAATGTTCAATTCAATGTTACTCTGCTGAGAATTACTATTCAATAGTTCATAAAATTCCAATTTTCTTCTGCCAATGAAGTGTATTTCTGTCGTGAATTGTTAAACTAGGATAAGCGCATTTTTTTCGAAAACTTTTTTTTAATCACTTCCCAACAATTAGTGAAAACAATTTGGCAAACCAAAATTCCTTCGAAAAAAAAGCACTTATCCTAGTTCACCAATTCACGACAGATTTAGTTGGAAAAAAATTGAAGATAATTTTATTAGAATGACGTAGGGGGTGCAGGTGAAATTGAATTCGTACCTGCAGAATCACATTATTGGTGATGCCCCCCACACTCACAAAAAAGCCTGTCCGATAGGGCGGAGTGATACACAGCTTGCGCCTATGACATCATCAGCCCCGTTTACACGTTTTCTGGACCGGGCACGCCCCATCCTTCATCGCTGTTTGTTATTCGTGAATTTTTATTGGATGATTTCACCCTCGAGATTCAAAAAATTATGACCGGGAAACCTGTCCCCCCTTGAACCATTGAATGGTCCATTCCCATCGCCAGATGCACCAATTAATCCGACGATTCGACGTTAATTGAGATGACAGAGTCCGAGAGGGAGATATTTTTGGACGAAAACTGAAAATAAACCGCGGAAGAATGGATTGAATTTTCGGGGAATTTCGGTACAGAGACCTGGATTTTAAGAGCGAGGTCAGGGTGGCATTTTTCATGGGTTTTTCAATCATTTTTATTCATAAAAATTTGAAAATAATCGACTGATCGAGTGTGTTACATTGCACTTATCAATTTCTTCATTATAAACAAGTGGAAAGTTACTCTTGTATTCCATATAATATAGTTATTTTTGCTAATAAATTAGCAATTGCTTTCGAATGCTTACTTTGCACATCATTTCCTTCCATCAAGCATAATTCATTGTGTATTTAATTTTATTAAATTGAACAAGATTTTTTAAAACTAATTTTGTCAGATTTTCAACTTAGTTGAATGTTACAATCATCGTTATTCTTATTATCCCTTTCTTCTGTACAACCGATTCTTTTTACGGTTCTATCTCTCCCCTCGGCCCTTCGATAAAATGTTAATAGAAAAATTTTATTTACACATACTCGAATGAGTTTGAAACATCACATTTGAAGAAACCGTCAGAAAGCTCACTCTCAGGGAAATTCATGAAAAATTCGAAATTTTCAACAATCATCATAAAAATAAAATCAACCAATATAGCCATCGTAATTATCTTTTAACTTCAACTCAATGGTATTAAAACAAACATTTTAAGCTATGATTGAATTCATTTGAAGCATGATATTTAAAGATATCCCCGGAATTCTGATTTAAAAAAAATACAAATTTTTTGCAAACTTTCAAATGAATCAAAATAACGATTATTGCTATCGCCTGCATCTTCGAACTCGGTCAAAAGGACGTCCAAACAAATTTTTCAAGTCATCATTCAATCATTTCAGAACATTTTTTTAGTTATCGTGGGAAAACAGATTTTCGAAAAAATTTGAAAATTAAAAAAACTAATCGATGAATTAAATTTCAGTTAATGGCGACTGATTAAAAAAACGATTCAATATTATATTATTAGAAATATTGGATTAAAATTTGTTCATAGCACTGATTGTCCTAGAAATGAAACTAGTCCAGCGAGGGGAGACGAATAAAAATAATAACTTAACCCATTGACTGGACATTAATTGAGAGATATTTTGGAATGAAAACTGAAAATAAACGCCGGAAGAATGGATTGACTTTTCGGGGAATTTCTGGATGGCATTTTTCGTGGATTTTTTAATAATTTTTATTCATAAAAATTTGAAAATAATCGACTAGTGGAGTATGTTACATTGCAGTTATAAATGTTTTCGTTATGAAAAACTGATTATTTGGTTTCACTTCACGTTTTTCGCTCTTGACAGGAGTAGTGGACTATCTCGCCGTTGGGATATCTTGCGAATGCACTGAAATATTAAAAGCAGGTTAAAATTTTCTGATAATACCAATTGATTTCAACATAAAATTGTACAACGAATGTGATAAAAATTTCCAAAAAGTGTACCGAAAATTCCAGTAAAAAATTTATAACAGTGTAGTCGAGCTAGCGAAATTCGTAGAAAAAACGAAAAAGTGAAAATAAACTAAATAAGAAGATTATCTCATATTGATTGTCCTGACCTCTGATTGCCAAATCTCTTCTTACAAACAGGACAGATATTAAACTCAGTCATGAGAACACTCTGAGACTCGTAATGCATTCTCTGCTCTTGGACCTGGAGATGCTCAGCATGAAGCAGCCCCTTCAACACCTGGGTCTTCCTCCTCTCATTCAACTGGTTCTGCAGGGACGCTTCCAGGAAGTGCCTGATCCTCCCAATAGGCACTGTATCAGGCAGCACCTCCAGGGCCTTGATTGGCGATATCTTGGGGGCATACTGCTCCAAGAGCTCCAAGGCAGTCTCTAAATCAGGTTGAGCAGTCTTCTGTATCTCTGAGTTTCCTAAAAAACGAGTGGATAATTGCATTTTTTTTAATAAATGAGTACAATTATTGTTGCTAATAAATTAGCAATTTGTTTCCAAATGGATTCTCTTTTTTAAAATTCTTATTTCACATTCTCTCATTCTATTTTTTCACGTCATAGTACCATCATCAATTGAAATGTCATCAAAATTTTTCTGTATCTCTGAGTTTCCTAAAAAACAAGTGGATAATTGCATTTTTTTAAATAAATGAGTACAATTATTGTTGCTAATAAATTAGCAATTTGCTTCCAAATGGATTCTCTTTGTTAAAATTCTTATTTCACATTCTGTCTTTCTATTTTTTCACGTCATAGTACCATCATCAATTGAAATGTCATCAAAATTTTTCTGTATCTCTGAGTTTCCTAAAAAACAAGTGGATAATTGCATTTTTTTAAATAAATGAGTACAATTATTGTTGCTAATAAATTAGCAATTTGCTTCCAAATGGATTCTCTTTGTTAAAATTCTTATTTCACATTCTGTCTTTCTATTTTTTCACGTCATAGTACCATCATCAATTGAAATGTCATCAAAATTTTTCTGTATCTCTGAGTTTCCTAAAAAACGAGTGGATAATTGCATTTTTTAAAATAAATGAGTACAATTATTGTTGCTAATAAATTAGCAATTTGCTTCCAAATGGATTCTCTTTTTTAAAATTCTTATTTCACATTCTGTCTTTCTATTTTTTCACGTCATAGTACTATCATCAATCGAAATGTCATCAAAATTTTGCGTATTATTTCGTTCTGTCAAATAATTCTACATTCAGACCCTCTCAAGACTCGAATTCGTTTTCAGTCCGGGTTTAATCAAGGCTCAATCAAAGTTTAATCAGTGTATAGCCGGGATTTAATCAGGGTTTGTTCAGGATTTAGCCAGAGTTTAACCCAGGTTCTGTCAGAAGTTAGTCGGGACCATGAATCAATATGAATAAGTATTCAACATAATAGACTGGTACCTGAGTTTAATCGAGATAGAGATTTTTATATAAAAAGCTCATGACGGTATTGTGTAACTTGATAAGCAATGATGCTGTTCTCACCATTTTTCAACTTGATTAAGAAGCCATTGAAATATACTTTTCAAGCCCTGATTTAATTGCTATTACTGATGATTCTTTCAGTAATCATGAAAAAACCGATTTTCTCTTTCAAATCGCATAAACAATGTGCTGTAACTCAACAACGAATTGTGCGACCCCCATCATATTCTGATAGAATCAAGAGGGTATTGTTATCAATTCTTTGAGCCATGACTAATTCCATTTTGATGACAATTTTTTGAGTGATCGTTGAAAAATCGATTTTTGGAAAAATATCAATTTTTTCGAATCTGTATGAAAAATTGAATTTTAATTCGTGTCAATGGATAGAGCTTATTAAAGTCTATATTCATGAATAAATTCCTGAAAATCGATTGATTACAAAGCTTTTGTCCATTCGGAAGCAAAAATGAAAACATTCTCTCCTCATCGATCACTAGATTTTGATCCGAATTATTCAATTGAAATATTTAATGAACGACAGACTTATTTGGCATTGAATCTACCATTTTTTGATTCATTTTCTCGTCATAAAAATCAAAACAGGATAATTCTACTATTTCGAACAACTCACCGGCCAAAAAGACAGGTTCTGGCTTGAGCAGCTGTTGAATTAGTGTCACATAGACCTCATCAGCCCCGTCAGTCGACTTTCCTCCATCCCCGTTTCTCTGACCTTTAGGATAACCATCAAAATGTCACCCTCAGAATGTCACTTCTTCCAAACCATCAATATTGTACACATAAAATATAAACAGTACCAACAATATCAATAGAAATATTTCCTGAATTTTTTTCTTCTTTCTATTCTTCCGAATTATGTTTAAACTTGAAGCAAAACATTGCAATTTTTTTTTATAACAAAAAAAATAATAAAGTCGTGGAATTTCTCTCGTAGTGAGTTTCCTGACGACTAAATAATTCATTCGAATAATTTTATCATGAAAACAAAATTACAGAAAATATCTTCTTTATGTAGAACCACCAGGAATCAGCATTAATCGTAACTTTGATAAATGAAAGGTGATTGATAAAAAATTTAAGATTATTGAATGATTTTTCTCTCATTAATTTTCGTAGCGAAGCGACAAAACGGTTTCAATCGATTTTAATCATTGGTTTTTCAATAAATATCTCGGAATCTGCGGTAAACAGCAAAATTTTCGTTATAATCTCTTTTGGAGAGCCAATTAAGAGCTACAAAAAAGGTCATTATGAAAATTCCGCCATTTCCCTTAGATTCGCAGATATTCTTCGAAACCTGCGATAAAATTTATTTTTATTTTTCATTTATTCATTACTGATTTTTATTTATTGATCGAATGTTTTTTTCTCTTATCATTGATTTTTGTAATGCATTCTTGCGTGTGTGAAATACGGGACTTTTTTATTTTCACATTAATTAATGATGAAGTCCGTAAAATATTCAAGATTGAAGAATCTTTCAACAAAAATTCTCCCATAACAAGTCAATCCACCTACCTTCATACCCCGCATAGACATTATGGCAGTACTTAATGGCCCTGGGCACATCATTCAGCAGATTAACATAAATAGAAATCGCCTGCTGATGCCTCCCGAGTCGCCCCAGGATGATCGCCCTCTCCTCGAACAAGCAGTCCGAGGGGAACTGCACGAGAACCGTCTCCGGAGTGTAATGCACGGACTTCTCCAGAAACTGTTGCAGCTTCTGCCTGACATGTTCGGCATTCTGTCTCTCGGCCGGTGTCGCCGAGGGACTCATGCCCGCCAGGCATTTCTCCTTGTACTGGTGCACCAGGATATTGTGGAAGAGTGAGTTCTCGTCCTCCCAGACTCTCACCACGTACTCCAAGTACGTGATGACGAGCCCTTTGTGCTGCCTCAAGAGGTAATCAAGGACCTTCGGCCTTGGCAGCTGCTCGACCTCCTGCACGTGGAAATGTCAAGGTACTGTCGTTCTTTAGTATGTGGAAAAAGTGAAAACTGGAAAAGTTCTTTTTCAGATTTTCAAAGCGTCAGATTTTCCGTTTTTCCAGGTGGAAAATCGACTTTCGCCAAAATTGAATTTTTTAGCCGGGTGAACGTTGATTCCAACTATTTGAGCGACAGGCTATTCAGAACTCCCAAAACTATGTGGAAAAAGTGAAAACTGAAAAAGTTTTTTTTTTCAGATTTTCAAAGGGTCAGATTTTCCGTTTTTCCAGGTGGAAAGTCGACTTTCGCCAAAATCGAATTTTTTAGCCGGGTGAACGTTGATTCCACCTATTTAAGCGACGGGCTATTCAGAAATCTCAAAAGTATGTGGAAAAAGTGAAAATAGAAAAAAAACAATTTTTACCGGGGGCCAAAGTGTCAAATCTTGGATTTTTCCCGGGGCTCAAGATCGAATTTTCTAGCCGGGTGAAGGTTGATTCCAACTATTTGAGCGACGGGCTATTCAGAACTCCCAAAACTATGTGGAAAAAGTGAAAACTGAAAAAGTTTTTTTTTTCAGATTTTCAAAGGGTCAGATTTTCCGTTTTTCCAGGTGGAAAGTCGACTTTCGCCAAAATCGAATTTTTTAGCCGGGTGAACGTTGATTCCACCTATTTAAGCGACGGGCTATTCAGAAATCTCAAAAGTATGTGGAAAAAGTGAAAATAGAAAAAAAACAATTTTTACCGGGGGCCAGTGTCAAAAATCTTGGATTTTTCCAGGGCCTCAAGATCGAATTTTCTAGCCGGGTGAAGGTTGATTCCAACTATTTGAGCGACGGGCTTTTCAGAACTCTCAAAAAATGGGAGAATTCTGGTTGAGTTTTATTCTATTCTTCTTTTCTTTTCGTCACGAAACCAAATAAACTTAAACAAATAAACTTAAAAAATTTATGTCGAGGAAATTCTAAAGAAAATATCTCAATAGAATAATTCGTATAGAAAAATCGAATTCTATTCTTTTTTTCCACAGACTATTTCCCATTGAACATTTCCCTAGAAATCCAATACTATTCTCTAGCCAATTCGCCAGACAACGGGTGCGTTTCGGAATCAACCACCGTAGCTGCAGTAAAGCAAAATTAGATAGGGTTGCAGTACTGCTACTGCTACTACGTCGATTGCGAAACGCGCCCAATAGCAATTTTCTTCTAAGAAATTTTTCCACGCGTGATGCCTAAATTCCCCATAATATAACGATAAATACCCCACTCACTCGATTCCCCTGCATCCCGATATCACCGAAATAGACACAATTTCAGACCTCCTTAAATTAAACAAGAAAATGAGGGAGAACAATATATAAATAATTAACATAATATAAAATAAAATAAAAGTCCTTTGACACTATCCCTAGTCAAAATATGTCAAATGAAATAAACACACGATACCCTGTTATGATTATAAATATCATCAAACAGTAACTGATAATTACTCTTTTATCCTCATCAATCCGCAAATAAGGGGGTGCCCTTTTTTTAACAATAAAGCAACCACATCTAAAAAAATTTTTTTTGGGGACGAAAAATAAAAACAAAATTCCATACCGTTCGTATCTGGCGATACGACCAATTCAACAACATTAATAAATATGGACTGATAACATAAAATTTACAGAATTAACTATAACGATCTGGTTTAAACTCGAGAGCCACTAATTGGCCATTAGGTTACACACAAAATGCATTATTTTATACCAAAATTTTTTTAGACTACTTTTCATAAATGTAAAAATGTAAATATTTCTGTTGACTGAACAAAAACATCGTTAATAAAAAAAAAAAAATTCCCCTGCATCCCTACCTGCACGTCCTCCATGAATATCCTGAGTCCCTGCTCAGGGTCCTGCTCCAGCACCCACCCCGAGAACTTGAGAATGAGCTCCACATGCTCCTTCCCCAGATGCTGAAGATACTGAATAGTCCTCTCAGTCCCCCTCAAGCTGGAGTCACTCTGCTTGCTCTGTTTCTCCAACAACTCAAGAGCCTTCTTGTGCTGTCCCTTCGTCTGATAAAGAATAATCAGCTCCGGGTACTTCTGGTGCTGCAGCAGAGTCTTCTCCGCCTCCGCCAAATGGCAGTGATTCAACCGCAGCAGTGGCGCCACCAGCGCGTCGTTCGTCTGAAGATAGCACTTGAGCAGCGTCGTGTCAATGATCTTGAGCAGCTGCTCGGTGGCCGCTGCAGTCATGCTCTTCCTCTCCCTCTCCTTCCCCTCTTTGCCATCGGTCCCCCCCATGAGATTGTGCCTGACTTCCGTCAGAAAACCGATCAGAGCTAGCAATCCATTCTCGAGATCGCGATCCTGAAGTTTCGGCAGACCCGTCACTGGCTCGACCTCGTTGCCCCCCGAGTCCGAGACAAGATGAGGAAACAGACGAATCACCTCGTAGGGGTCTGTCCCCAGCTCGTGGAACTGCTTCATCGCCTCTTGGAATTTTTTGCTGCAGAACAAGTGGTGGGCGTACAGCGTCTGAATCTTGTACGTTCGCTTGAGTTTCTCGTCCTCCGTAGTTTCCGACAGATTCGTCAGCTTCAACGCCAGTTGGAACTGGTTCTGCTCCAGGAGCTTTCTGATCTGGAGCTCAACGTCGACAGAACTCACACACCAGACCTGGCTGATTGAGGCCACGTAGACCCTGCCCTGCTTGCATCTGCAGAGGAGTCGTGACTTGTTGAGGTCCTGGAGCGTCTGGATGTGCAGCGAGCCCTCCAGGGTGTAGACCTCCAGGGTGTCGTGGACTATCCCCAGAAGATAGGGGTCGTCCCAGGCTGTAACACTCGGTGAGTCCGTCCACTTGACTGGATTGTGCTGGATCAACTCCCCAGAGGTGTTCATTATGATCGATTGGGAGTCCTTGCCCAGCGCGAAGGACGAGTCCGAGAGCTTCGTGATGCTGGGCTTTGGGGGCTTGCCGGTGGGGAAGAGCTCCTTCGTCTTGCCGTCCAGGTAGATCAGGGTGTAGGAGATGCCGTGGAAACCGACGATCAGGGTCTCGCCGCACCAGGCAAGCTCCCTCGGGACGTCCGGGAGGGAGAGCTCGTTTCGAGACTCCACTCCCAGGTCCTTGAACTGATTCTCACGACCCTTCCAGTAGTAGAGCTGGAGCTTGCGCTTCACTGCGACACACAGACGAACTACCGTGTTCTTCTCGCCGGTTAGACTCTTCGCTTCTTGGATGTCCAGGGCGAAGAGCGTTGCTCCTTTGGTCTTTGGGAGCTGGCTTATTTGCTGGATGTTTATGGAGTTCAGGTCGTGCACGCAGATTATGTCGTCTAAGGGAGGGTTTAATAGCTATTTTTTATTTTCTTTTAAGGGTGCCAAGTGAATTTGAAAAAAGATTCAAAAAATTTTTTTTCTTTCCCTCCATCATTGGAGAAATATGTATTCTTCCATCCGACGAAATTTCAAACCTGCAACCGGAACTAGACATCGAGAAAATAAATGCGGAAAATCCTCTATTTCGCGTGACGAACATCGAGAAAGCATGGGATCAAATGGGTACGGCGGGTTGAAATATCTCTCTTATTCACCCCGGTACCCCATTGTTTTTTGTCGCCATCACATTGAACACATCATTCCCCATGTCTTCGAATTTTTTCAAATTTTTCTTGAGTTCCGAGGGGGTTGAAACGGTCAATTTAGTCAAAACTCCATAAGGGGCCGTGTATAAGACTGATTTTGTTTATTTAATTTCTCGATATCCATAAGTTCTAAAATTTTAAAATTGTTACCGATGTTCACCATCTGTCTAATACTATTAAATAAAAAAATTATAACTTTGTTGGTGAATGTCAATTTTCAAGGTCATCGCCAAATTCAATTGGCACCCTTAAGGCCCGGGGGTACTATCTTTCGAATGTTATCTGGATTTTTTTTATCTTTCGTAATCCAAAATTGTCAACTGAGTGGTAAGGGAGGTTGGGGTAAAACGGACACTTTTGACTTTTTTTTAAATTTTAATGAGGGGTTGAAATGTTGATAAAATTTAATAATTTTTTTTTTCAATACAAAGAACAATTCTTTCCCTTTGTGACGAGACTAAACTGAGCTTAATTGATCAATTTGGTAATGTGTTATGAATAATTTTAAAAAAGTCTAAAGTGTCCGTTTTACCCCACCCTCACCTATATCATGTAAAAATTCCCGAAAATTATGATAGAGTGATTAAAAAAAATAGAAAAAATCCTGAACTTTTTCAAAGAGCGTTTTTAATTGAGATTCAGAATGAGTTGAAAAAAGTGGAAATTACAAATATCTGATTCGCTGTGGCAAATTATGGGAGGTTGGGGTAAAACGGACACTTTTGACTTTTTTAAAAATTTTAATGAGGGGTTGAAATGTTGATAAAATTTAGTAATTTTTTTTTTCAATACAAAGAACAATTCTTTCCCTTTGTGAGGAGACTAAACTGAGCTCAATTGATCAATTTGGTAATGAGTTATGAATAATTTTAAAAAAGTCTAAAGTGTCCGTTTTACCCCACCCGCCCCTATCTATTAGCTGTTATTTTTCATGGTGGATAACAAAACAGTAACTCCTCGTGGGAAGTGACAGCGAGGTATGTCAATTTTCAAAACAGTGGTATGTAGCCATCTGCCATTTTTATGTTATAAAAGTGTGATTAAAAAATTCTCCAAAATATTACATCTATTGAATGGTTCAATCAAATCGATCAAAAACTAATAGGAAGTTTAAAAGAAATCTGATAGAATCCTTTTTACCGAATTCGCTAGATTTTTTTATTAAATCTTTTCAAGCATGTGATGATGTGGGGGATATGAGCATTGTATGGATTTAAGTATTTATTCAATAAATAAATGAATAAACATTCCTTTGATGTTCCCACCTGTCAATAAGATGAGTAAATTAAATTCAGGTACGACATCCACCTGCACGATCCTCTTTTTACTAAAATTCTTGCTGTACCGCAGCAACTCCAACTTTCCATACTCGTTGGATTTAGGTGGGACATTGTAGATCAACAAATGACCCTCTCTCGTTCCAATCAATAAATTGTCGTCTGCAGCAAAAAAAACAAAACGACAATTGAATAGACGTACGAGAAAATTCAATAGAAAAACTTGGCGCTTCGTGTATTAAATTCTGCCCAATTTCCATTAGAATTCTATTGATAATTCCATTTTATCTTCAATAATTCTATATGATCTTTTACGACAATTTTATTAAAAATTTTATATCTTCTACCTGCGTTTTTAAATGGATATTTGTTTACAGAAAAAACTTGCAGGTGTAAATTTTTCTATGTAATTGTATGTTATTTTGTTGGAATTTTTTCTATCAAAAATCTTGGGCATGAATTTTCTATTTCTTTCCCTGGAGTTTATTACGAGAAATGAATAAAAATACAGGAGAAAGAAATTTTCCACTCAAGAAGTCCAATATAAAAATTAAAATCTGATAACTGTTTTCTATTAAATATCCCTTAACAAAATAAGGTAAAGTTGCATAATCTTCTACAAAATCAACACAAAAAACAAACAGAATTTCCTAACAGAACCCCACGAGAATTCTCCCAGAATTCCCATGGAAATTCAGGACAATTTCTCAGAGAAAGCTTTTGCACTTCCACAAAGCTTTGGGCTTTTATTAAACTTCAAATAAAATTTTTTATTAAATTTTTTCATGCGTGTAGAGTTGCCGGAGGTTATGAAGGCTGTACCATAGGCTGCCATAGACTCTATTTGCACTGTCAGCTTCAGAATGGGCGTTGCTTCGTATGCGTCGTGCATCTTGACGTCTTCCTTCACCAATATTCTGGACACAATTAAAACCACATCACTAAATTCAGATTTCACTGCTCTCCTTCGTCAGTTTGACAGGAGCGGTGACAGATTCCTGTCCTCTCTTGCATTTCGCTCGCCATTTTGCATTGTTGAAACAATACCAGCAGAAAGTAAAACAGAAAATGCCCGCAGTATCCAGCACTCGATCAAGAAAATCCGGGGAAATGTGTTTGTGTTCCGTCAGACGCATCTGCGAATATCAACAATAATTGTTAGCACTCGCCTTCTCCGGTGTAAATCGAATATTTTTTAGTGAAAAGGGCCTTCGGGGGTGGAGATCGACTGGAGAATGCATCCGGTACGATTCTCAAACCAGAGTAGACGAAATTAAAGAGAATAACACTAGGCAAAGTGCACTGCAAACGTCTTTCGAAGTGCAGTTTTTATTGATTCGTGAATTAATTTTCTTGATGAATTCTTCTGTAGGGAACCAAAGTCGATACGATGGATGCAGCCAGTGAAACGATGGAGGAGGAACAGGAGAAACCTCAGGTCAATCCGTCAATCGTAGTGAGAGTACCAGTGAAACACACAAATCTGGGGATCAGAAGTCCTGCCATGTAAGCACTTTCAATAATTTCAGTGGTCCATGCTCAATATCTGACGAACGAATGACGCGATTTAGATGAGTCTAGTCTCATTTGAAGGCTGAGAAAAGTACCTTGAAAATGGAAAAAAAGTAATGAAATTTCACTCAGCCGATCTCGAGATATTCAGCATTGAAGATCGTTGATTTTTCTCTGGTTTCCTCCTACTCAATTTAATTTCTAATTTGGTTTTTTGGAAATATCTCGAGAAGTAAGGGAGATAGCGACATTGTTCATAAGACCTTTTTTATAGCTCTTAAAATTCTCTATAAAAAAGTTCCTAACATAAATCCTGCTAGCTCCATTATTTCCGAAGATATTTACAAAAAACTCATGAAGAAATTTGCTGAGTCTAAGTTTCACCTTTTTATTTGATAATCTTTTCCTTTTTGAATTGATAATTGAATTCGAAATGAATAAAAATGACTTGTGACCCCAGGGACATGAGCACAATGGTCGAGCTGACGTCCTTCAGCACCCTCGGCAAGATCCAGCCTTTCCTGGTGACAATATCAACGACAGCAGCTCTGATTGTTGATCTCCACTGCCACCTCACAGACAAGGAGGTGTGCGGGTACTTGGGTGGGCACTGGGACATAAACTCCCACAATCTATCCATAACAAATGCCTTTCCCTGTCGATACGCCGGTAAGGATAAGACTGCTGCCAGCATGGTAGAGGCGGAGATTGCGAAAGCCATGGAGTGGCACAGAGTCACTCTGGTTGGATGGTATCACTCTCATCCAAGGTCTCATGCAGCTCCGTCTCTGAGGGACGTCGATTACCAGCTTGATTATCAGATCAAGATGAAGGGACCCAGTGACAATGGCTACACACCCTGTGTTGGGCTAATTTGCTGTGAGTTTCATCAATTTTTTTCGTTTTTACTTCCTCAACTCGCGAGAATTTTCAAATTAGCTTGGGAGTCAACGATATTGGAGGGGTTTTGATAGAGTTGTTGAAGATTTGGGAGGCGAATTAACTAATTTTTTCAATTTTTCAAGTTGTCTTATGATTTATTAACTCTCTAGATAATTTTTTAATTCAGACCATCAAGATATTTTTCGTTTTGAAAGATAGAATATGAAAAAAGTTCAGCTACACACAATGATAGAATTTTTCAGGAATTGTTGGGAGTTGTTTGAGTTTTCAGAAGACTGGAGAACGTTAAGAGGAACTGTTCTCTTTTTCTTTTTTGAGGCGCTCGTTTCACGTATCAGCGGCCTATTTTTGTAATGCTATTCCCTCAGAGACACGTGAGCTTCCTTCCTTGCAGTCTTTCAAGGTCTCATTACGAGAACTCTTGCAAATGAAGGCTTTACCCTTACGTCCTCGACTGCACTAGGGCATTTTACGCACACATCATCACTCATCTACCTGTCTACACATCTTCACATATATATTCATTCTGCAATGATCTAGAGAGCTATTAATCAAAGTACGCAGCAGCAAGTTATTGCAATATTGCGCTTCTTCTCATGATGGGCCTTTGATTGTAATACCTTGACATTATTTTATAGTGTCTGCTGAGAGTGCCCTTTACGGCGTTTCTAAACCTTGTCAGAATGTAAATGTAGCTGGGCCGTTAAGGGTGCCAAGTGAATTTGAAAAAAGATTCAAAAAAAAATTTTTCTTTCCCTCCATCATTGGAGAAATATGTATTCATCCATCCGACGAAATTTCAAACCCGCAACCGAAACTAGACATCGAGAAAATAAATGCGGAAAATCCTCTATTTCACGTGACGAACCTCGAGAAAGCATGGGATCAAATGGGTACGGCGGATTGAAATATCTCTCTTATTAACCCCGGTACCCCATTGTTTTTTGTCGCCATCACATCGAATACATCATTCCCCATATCTTCAAATTTTTTTTAATTTTTCTTGAGTTCCTAGGGGGTTGAAACGTTCAATTTAATCAAAACTCCATAAGAGGCCGTGTATAAGATTGATTTTGTTTATTTAATTTCTCGATATCCATAAGTTCTAAAATTTTAAAATTCTCACCGATGTTCACCATCTGTCTAATACTATTAATTAAAAAAATTATAACTTTGTTGGTGAATGTAAATTTTCAAGGCATCGCCAAATTCACTTGGCACGCTTAATTGTAATACCTTGACATTATTTTATAGTGTCTGCTGAGAGTGCCCTTTAGGGTGTTTTCTAACCCTTGTCAGAATGTAAATGCCACTGGGCCGTTAATGGCCGTCAGCATCTTTGTACAACATAATCTACATTTAATAAATCTTTCAATACCCATACCAATACCTCCATAATCACTCCAAATCGTTCTCTTCCAGCGCCCTACAACGCGGACGGCAACTGCTACGAGTCCAACTTCAACGTGTTCTGGTCGATGCCCCCCCCGGAGAACCGCCCCCACGAGTACCCCCGCCCAATGCTCCTCTCCTACACAATAACCCAAGAGCCCTTCCTCCCGCAGGACGCCCTCGACGAGATAAAGAAGTGCATCGAGTACTACAAGTCCGAGGGTGGCATAGACTTCAAATTAAAATTCACCGCCTCGACGACGTACCTCGACCGCCTGCGTACGTCCCTCGCCTCGAAGCTGCCAGGTCGTAACCGAGGTACCGGCAGTGGCTACTGGGAGGTCATCAAAGAGATGATCTCCCCAGGCTCGAAGGACGACTCCCCCGAGGCCTTCGTCTCAGTCCCCTACCCCCCTCTCCCCCTGTCCGAGCCCCTCGCCCAGACCCCGGGCACCCTGGCCTCCACCAACGTATTCCTAGCCCCCGTGAACTTCAAGCCCGACACCACAATCACGAGTTCTGTCACCAAACAATTTGCCCTCCACCCACCGACCTCCAGTCGCGAGAAGGAGAAAGACGACCTGAAGGAGAGATCCTTCAAGCCAGACAGGGACATTCACCCCACCTTCAGATCCGGCGAGCTCACAGTGTCCGTGAAAAATTCAAAGATTGATTTTGACCCACCACCTGTTGATTTCACTAAACTGGCGCCCCTGTCACTGGAGACCCTCAACAAAATACGAGGCAATCTCCCACCGGACTTTCCCATTCCTGACATCTCCCAGCAGATTATCCCGGATCTGAGTAAACTGGCGAGTTTCACACCAGCTGACCTCGCCAAATTATCTGGATTCTCATTGAGCGAGTTGACAAAGAGCCCGGCATCATCGGTGTACGCGAGGAATATAGCAAACCTGTTTGGACCGCTTGCCAAGGGTGTGCCTCTGACACCTAGCCAGCTCAAGGATCTCGCTGGCGAGAGGAAGGGGGAGTTTGGGGGGGAGGGACTGATGGGGGGGTATGGGGAGGAATTGATGGGCGATAGGAAGAAGGGGGTGGAGGAGGTGGGCAAGGGGAGGCCCACGGATTTCACCACTGCTGAGGAACTATCGATATCCAGTGTGAGGCCCGATTTTGGGGCCATGCTGGACATGGGGGTGCTCGGGAAGAAGGAGCCTGGGGAGTCTCTCAATCTGTCGATGGATCGACAGTGATGGGGCGGTCGGGGGCTGTGGGAGGACAGGGGTTCGGTATAATAAAGATCTTTCTCGAAGTTTTTCTGTTCACTTCAATGTAAATTGAAATCACGGTTCAGGGGATACACGCACGAAAAAGTTTAATAGGAAGTTAGAAAACCTTAGTCCTATCGAAACCCATCGAAACCTATCGAATTCGTTAGAAAATTCTGTTGAATTTCTATTAAACTTTTTATGAGTTTTTGGCTGATTCTGTTGACATGTTCAGTAGAAAGAATTCAATACGAAAAGTTAACAGAATTCGATTTTTCTATATAACTCATTCTTTTCATATATTTTCTATGGAATTTGCTCGACTCAGATTTATCAATAAAGGGAATCGAAGCAAACCTTCCGCACCGAAACCTTCCTCGAAGATCTCGGAAGATGTGAAGGGATTGTTCAAGGTCCCACCGCCTCCCAGATTTCCCGCCATCCGAGGAATTTCTTCTCCCGCCATATTTGGCGATAATGCTCAATATGTTAATCACTGACAACGCAAAACAGAAGTCTGTAATTAGAAACCCAACGGAAAGTCCTTGAGTCTCTCGAAGGATCGAGCAGGCGAACTCCCCCTCACCCTTGAACATAAACAAAGATTTTCGAGCTCTGGGGCATCAAAGATCGATAAAAGTCAGGATCTCTCGGGAGATCGGTCATAAATGTCACTCTATCCTTTCCCTCGGCGAAGAAGAATATTAATAAAGGAACTGCGGGTCATGTGTCCTTTCTCCGGAATATTGAAGGACTTTGGGCACTCGACGCAAGCCGAAAAGCATTTTTTGCTGCTGCGGGGAATGGAGAATGGGAAGTCCATTGGAAATTTATTGAAAACATCGGTTGAAATCAAGTTATTTCGTAAGAAGGCCGATATTAAGATGTCAATGTCGCATCAACACTACGAAAAAATAAATTCTTATGTCGAATCAAATGGTTTTTTTTGTGAACTTGAATGATTACGATTTTTGTTTCGAGCGCTCATTTGATACGCGGACTTCAATCCTACCAGAAATAGTTTGTCACGCTTCAAGCACGTGAAGATCCCTTCGGAATGTTCATTTCAGATTAAAAACTTCTCAAGTTACATGACTTCACATCAAGTTATTCCCCGAAAACCACAGAATTATTTGAATATCGTAATGAAATTACGAAAAAATGTAAGTCTGTGGAATTCAAATGAGAACATTTTCAAATGAATTGAAATAATTTCAATTTTTGTTTCAATCGATCCCTCGGCAGACGGATCCAAATCCCATTATAGATCCTTACGCATCGAACATGCGAAAATCCTTCCAAAATCTGACCATCCGGCCGTGGAAATTCCTCAAGGATTCCCGAGAATTTTTTTTCATCGTGAAGAATGCAGAAATTACAAAAAAAAATATAACAATTTTTTGTTCCGGGTAGAAAAATTTCTGTCTGAGGAAATTTCTGAGGAAATCTTCAAAAGATTATCTTGTAGATCTTTCTGGCGATCCCGGAAGATTCTTAAGAAAAGAGAATCTTCTAGAGATAATGCTGAGAGATCTTCGGGAGATGACTTTTTTCTAGAAAATCTACCGTGAAGAATGTAGAATGAAAAATCTTGCTCATTGGAAATTTATTGAAAACATGATTTCAAATCAAGTTATCACGGATGAAAAAATTTAATAGAAAACCTTAGCGAATTCGCCAGAAAATTCTATTGGAGTCCTCTAGAAATTATATGGAGAATCTGTTACAATTCTAGGAAATTCTCATTAAAAAATTCTATTAATTTTTTGCGCCGATTCTGTTAGATATTTGATAGGAAAAAATCAATGGATTTCGATTTTTCTATTCGAAATTCTCTCTTGAGATTTTTCTATTAAAATTATTGGGCAAAGATTTTCTACGTTTTTTCGCTATAGTTTGTTTTGTTTCGCGTTAAAGGATCCGAGTGAAAAAAAAATTGAAAATTGATGCCCAAGTATTCTTATAGAAAAATCGAAATTCATTGACTTTTTCCTATCAAATATCTCATAGAATGAGCGCAAAAAAGCAAATAGAATTTTAAACAAGATTTCACGCAGAGAAATTTTTTCGAAAAATTCTAGCGCTAGCACAGAAAAAGAGGCGCGAAGTGACGGCCTCGCGCCTAAAATTTCACAAAAATCCCCAGAAATTTTACCTTAACAGCACTAGAATTTTTCACAGCCGGTGGAGTGTAATTTTTTCTAGTACTCGTCCTAGAATTTTTCTAGAAAATTTCTCTCCGTATTCCCTAGAATTTTAATAGAATTCCAATACAATTTTCTTGCGAATTCGCCAAGTTTTTCTATTGAATGTTTCCATACGTGATTCCCCGAAAGCTGCAATATCACCTCAATATCACTGTTAAAAAATTTTCACTGAAGTTTCCAGTCTTGAAATATGGAACAAGTGACGGTTTCATTTCATTTCAGGGGATTTTACCATTGAAAATTCGTGGTTTTCGTGGAAAATTCATGGAAATTTTAAATTTCAGTTAAATTATTCCATGAAAATTAACGGAAATTAGGAAAATTGAATAAAAAATGTCCTTGAATTTTCAATTTTTTGAAATTTCAGAGCAATTTCTTATTGAATTATCATGTTTACATTGAAAACTCATGGAAATTTCGGAATCTTCATGGTTCTTCCACTGAAAAATCAGGGATTTCCTTGAATTTTCAGAGAAACTTGAAGTCTCATAGACTTTTTTCCGTTAAATTGACTTCAGTGTCATTTTCTGGAAAATTTAGTTAAATTTTTTTAACAGTGATCGTATTGAAATTTCTGAAAAATATTCCAATTGGCGGAATTCAAACGAGCGAAACTTTTCAAATGAATGAAAATAATTTTCCTCTTTCTTTCAATCAATCCCTCGACACTCCACGTATGAAAAAATCGTATAGAAATTTTCTATACGGATTGCGTACCGAATTTCTATAGGATTTTCGTATATGGTATTCGGATATTTCTATACGGATATTTTTTATACAAATTATTTCTATACGATTTCTATAGGTTGGATCCTATACGACCCACTGCCACATGTATAGAAACATTTCGTATGGAGTTGCGACATTTCTCTACGTTTTTCTCTGGAGCGTTTAGACCTTTCGTATGAAAACAAAAATTTATGTATAGAAATAATTCGTATAGAAATATGCGAATATCATATACGGAAAATCAATAGAATTTTTATACGCAATCCGTATAGAAAATTTCTATACGATTTTTTCATAGGTGTCGGGTCCGAATCCCACCAAAAACCGATCCTCCCGTCAACCTCCCGGACACCTCAAGCCCAGCAATCCCCGCAGCCAAGTGTC
The DNA here is from genome assembly GCF_001412515.2 of Diachasma alloeum. Taxonomy (NCBI): domain Eukaryota; kingdom Metazoa; phylum Arthropoda; class Insecta; order Hymenoptera; family Braconidae; genus Diachasma; species Diachasma alloeum. The sequence continues at coordinate 2,651,813 of NW_021680371.1, read as the reverse complement.
ACCGGATCCCTCTCCCCCCGAAAACTCCCTGAAATCCCGCGAATCCTCACCTAAGGATCCCCAAGGACCTTGAGGTAACTGGGATCGTCGACCCTCGAGGATATTCTCGCGATTGGAACGCGAAAGACCTCCCTCTTCTATTTCGTTAAACCCCACCCACGTCATGATATACCTGGATGTTTTTCCAATCTGACGTCATGACCAGTCTCTTCGCAATAATTCAGTCCTGATGTTGTCCCCCCTCGGTTCCCCCTCGTTCATGTGAAAATTCAACGGCTCCACGAGTGAGAAGTTTTGTGAAAGTAACCCGTAGTTATAAACCCGATGGTGTAGCATATCGGTGGGGAAGAGAGGACCGTTTCTTCTATACTTGAGTACAAGTTGGAGCGGACAGTCGCGCGGTAACGTTCACCACGGCTTTCACCTCGGATTCAGTGACTCGATATTGCCTATCGAAAGCCCTCGATCGATCGCAAAAAATTATTTCAGTGAAAAATTATTGCAAACAATTGAAAGAATAATTTTTCATCGAGTGCAACTGAGAATGAGTTACGTTGACGAATAGTGAGTGAGGATTTTCGTCTGGAATAATAGCTGTCATATGCCACGAAATTTCGAATATATTTGAAAGTGAGGAAAGGTGACAGGAGGAATACGATGATCCGCTGATACACTTGGGAATACTTTCAGATTTGGATTGTGGGGAGATATTGGGGTAACAGCAGGTAAGAATGAGGAGCATTTGGGATTGTCGGGAGACGGAATATCTGGGGGGGCTCTGTTCCGTTATAAGATACTCGCGTATGTCAATGAGGTAACTGCGCTCAGGGAATACATAATATGGAGAAGGAATCGATGAAAATGTGAGGTTTCAATTTTTTTTTTGGGAGAGAGGGGGGACGGATCTGACTGGAAGTTTTAGTTGATTTCTTTTTGTTTTTGGAAGTTTTGGGGGGAAGGCATTTAATATCCTGATATGAGGGGTCGAATATATTTATATTATTGAAAGTTTATGCTAATTAAATTGGGTGATTTCCGCGTACTATTTATTATTTCATAAGTTTTCTAGATTTTTTTCTTGTCTTACTTATTATTTTTTGTTTTACATTCCGTTTTAATTTTTTCTGTTTACATTATTTGCCTACTGCGATTTTAGTGGAAAATGAAATAACTGTAGTGAAATAGCGGAATTTTTATTCAGAATATTGAGTTTTTGATAGAATTATCGCGATTTTTACGTGATTTGCGATGAATTTTGGGAATCTGAATAACATTTTCATTTAATTTCCTTTTATTCTTCGTAAATTGAGGGGGGGAAGGCATTTGGTAGTGAGTGGTGGAATGCATTTATATTATTGAAAGTTTATGCTAATTAAATTAGGTGATTTCCGCGTATTTATTATCAGTTTTCTATTATTCATTTCTTCATACGTTTTCCAGATTTTTTTGGTGTCAGTAATTTCATTTTTCTTTACATTCTTTTTCAATTTTTTCTGTTTACATTATTTGCCTGTTACAATTTTAGTGGAAAATGGAATAATTCTAGTAAAATAGCGGAATTTTTCGCGAATTTTTATTCAGAATATTGAGTTTTTGATAGAATTATCGCGTTTTCAATTCAATTTGCGATGAATTTAGGGAATTCAATGAAAATTTTCATTTAATTTCATTTTATTCTCGTAACTTTAGTTTACATTAATTAAATTAGCTGATTTCCTCGTATTTCTTACTGGCTTTCTATTATTCATTTCTTCATGTTTTCTACATTTTTTTATGTCACATATTTTAATCTTCTCTTAAAATCTTTCCCAATGCATTCTATTTATCTTCTTTTTACTGGAATTCTAGTGGAAAACGGAATAGTTCTAGTGAAATAACAAAATCTTTGGGAAATTTTTATTCGAAATATTGCTTTTACTGAAATTTTCGCGTTTATCGCTCGACTTTTTTGAAAAATAATATTCAGGAGTTAATTTACAACAGTTTTCTTTATGTGCGCTGGAAGAAATCGTTGGGTTTCGGATGGAAGTCGGAGGGGCGCTTCATGCCGACGGCGTAACAATTAGCGAGGACTTATTAGGCAACATCATTAGAATCATCCGAGTGTTCAGGCGAGTGATGAAAGGCAATTGAGAGATGGAGGTTCAGGGTTTTGGGGGTGGAGCGGAAATAATGAGGATTCTTAAGTATGTGTGCCGTCGTAATATCCAATACACAAACAGTTTTTCCTTTCGACACGTTTCTAATGAATAGAATAATCATTTTATAGAATTATGTGACGCAGAACAATCACGCATCATCATATTCTGATTAACAAATGTCAATTTTCGAGTGGAATTTCGTCAGCTTCAAAAAAATCTGAATATTTTTTCATAGAATAGGTAGCTTTAGAGATATCCACGCGTTTGTAGCATTGAATAACTGTAAATACTGCGATTTTAATAATCTCGTCTTATCGATTCCACATTTATCTCGGTAATTATCAATTTTAGGAGAAAATCAGAGAATACTTTTTTTGTCGGAAATTTCCTCAGCTACAAAAAAGGTCGAGAGACATTTTCTCCTAAAACTATTAGTTCTCGAGTTATTTGAGGAAATCCAGGATGACAATGTGGAAGAACTTAAATTTGGAATATTTCCTCTCGTTGATCGTCTCTAATGAATAGAAAATTCATTTTATAGCACTATATGACGCAGAAAAATGTCTGTTTTCGAGGGAAATTTCGCCGGCTTAAAAAAAATCTCAATATTTTCTCACAGAATAAATCGTTTTAGAGATATTCACGCACTTGTAGCGTTGAATAACGGTAAATACTTCGATTTTAAAAATCTCGCCTTCTCGATTCCCCATTTATCTCGGTAATTATCAATTTTAGGAGAAAATCAGAGAAAACGTTTTTAATCGGAAATTTCCTGAGCTACAAAAAAGGTCGAGAGACATTTTCTCCTAAAACTATTAGTTCTCGAGTTATTTGAGGAACTCGAGGATGAAACTGTGGAAGAACTTCAATTTGGAATATTTCCTCTCGTTGGCCCCTCGATGATCCCCTCGACTGTCGAAGAAGGTCAGAAATATGTCTGTCATTCATCAGATATTTCCACTGCCCTAGAATACTCTCCTCGATAACCGTTTCTATCCGCTTGAGTATGTAAATCAGTGCAGCAGATTTCCCCAGCGATTTAACCCAACTCCTGGTTTCCCTCCATTATTTCGACACCTTTCACTCATCGCCGGAAGACCCCTGGATTTTCCCGCATAACTTGGAAGTTAAATTATGAATTATGAATCATCCGCGTTTGATTAATGACTCCGGGAGAAAAAATTGGTGGATGATTGAGGTGACGGTGGGAAACAGGAACAAGTCATTCATTTTTTCGAGGTCACACAAGTTTAGGGTGTGCGGTTGGAGAATTTCGAAGTCTTTTTATGGAAATGCGTAGGAATGAAGGATGAATATGTGACCAACATTATTATTGCAAGTGATCGAGAGTAGAAAAATTTCATTGATATTTCATTCAGTGGAGGAAAGTATTTCCATTATTTCGGGTTTATATTAATTAAATTAGTTAATTTCCTCGTATTTATTATTGGGTTTCTATCATCCATTTTTTCATATATTTTCTATATTTTTTTGTTATGTCACTTATTTTAGTTTTCATTTGAAATCTGTTTCAATTCTTTCCATTTTTTTATCTCTCTATATTATAAAAATCCAAATCGACTTCTGGTGATAAAAATTTGGTACTCAAAATTGAGACTCCACAATTAAGGGTCACAAGGGTCAAAACAATGGTCATGAGGGTCTGAATAAGGGTCGAAAGGATCAGGATAAGAGTCACAAGGAATTTTTTTTACAAATGCGTTCGATTCTTCGCGGGAATGTCGAATGAAACTGTTGCGAAAATTCAAATTGCAAGTGTTGGGTACTTGGGTGTGTTTGCATGGTCTTGCAAGGTGGTAAAGGATACGATTTCCGGATATCTGAGACCTCCTTCAACTGCATATCGGGAGATCTTGCTCGATCGGAAAGGAAGTCGCGTGGTACGTGACCGAGGTGTAGTTTCCGATTGACTGATTCTCGGCGTTCCCCATGACCGGTCTTCTTGAACATCTATAATTTCGAGGGTTTTTAGAAAGGCGAGGATTACGCATGGGTAGGATGTGTGGAGCACATGAAGAATTCCAGACCTTTGATGTAGGAAGGAGCAAATTAGTTTTTGGGAAGTGGTGAAACCTGAGGAATCAAATACCGCCTTGTAAAAATGAATTTAGCTCGAGAACGAGGGGTTCTAGAGAAAAATGTCATTGAACCTTTTTTGTAGGGCAGGAAATTTGCGAGAAAAAAGTCCTTTGGCGTTTTTGTCTATGAGCAATTGGTCTAGAGATAATTTGGAAAAGGCATTTTCGATTGAGAAGAGTTTAGAGAATTTAATCGATTCCATGGACGAATTTATCTAGGAAATGAGTGGTTTCAGGGGAAAATGTCAACCGCCTTTTTTGTAGATCAGGAACTTTTCAAGAAAACTAGATTCTGTGACATTTCCTCGCGGGATCAGGTGTTATCGAGATTGAATTAGAATTAGAAAACGAGTTTTTGGAGTGAAACAATGCAATTGGAAAAATTCATTCTCCTTATATAGCGAGTATCTCCTAAACTAATGGATGTATCGAAAAATGTCAAAAAATCATTTTTGTAGATCACAAAACTTTCAACAAAAAATGTTTTATGATATTTTCTTCTAGGAGCAATCCCTGCCGACATATTTAAAGAGTTAAAAAATACGTATCGAAATAAAAATGGAAAACCAAAATAAAATCGTAAAAATCATTAAATATTTTCAATAAACTAAAAAATTCACCGAAAAATGTAAAAAGAAATATAATCATTATCGAGACAATCTCCAGAGAAGAAGTCTTGTCATGTTTTTCTCTGAAAACAATTGTTCTAAAGATAATTTGGAAAAGGCTTTGTCACTTGATAAAAGTTTCGAGAATTTAATCGATTCCATAAACGAATTTATCTAGGAAACTAGTGGTTTCAGGGGAAAATGTCAACCGCCTTTTCTGTAGATCAGGAACTTTTCAAGAAAAATACATTCTGCGACATTTCCTCACGGGATCAGCAGTTATCAAGATAGAATTAGAATTAGCAAACGAGTTTTCGGAGTGAAACGATGCAATTGGAAAAATTCATTCTCCTTATTTTGCAAATATCTCCTAATCTAATGCACGTATCGAAAAATATCATAAAACCATTTTTGTAGATCACAAAATTTCCAACAAAAAATATTCCTAACATTTTCGTCTAGGAGTACTCCCTGCCAACATATTTCTCGACATAGAAAATAAGTATCAAAATAAAAGTGGAAAAGAAAACACAAAAAACATTCAACATTTTCTGAACCAAGAACTTCACCGAAAAATACCAACAGAAATATATCTTGAAATTGTTTCATAGTATCAATCACTACCGAGACAATCCCCCCCCCCCCCTCCCGCGCTGAGTGCTTTCACAAAACAGTTATTAAACCTGAAAAAAATGTGAGAATTCCCGAGCCATGAGTTTTTAAAAGGGAATGTTATTTTCATTGCGCGGATTGCGCAAAAAATATTGCCTCAAATTAACTCCAATATAAATAATACAGTTGGGATACGTGAGTCAAGTCTTTGTGACTCTAACAATCCTGTCGATTACAAAACACCCAAGCAGTTTCATTTATTTTTCATTTCGCCCCATTTACACCAGTCTAGCTGTGACAGCATGAGGAAATTTTCAGTAATTTCCAGTTTCAATAGATCACTCGATCTATTTATCACACCTGCATCTTGATTAAATCGCAATGGAGTTATGTCTAATCAAAAGAAAAATCCGGATATCTCGAATGAAAAAAAAAATCCGCAAGATTGGAAACGCATCAGAGTTATCGCGCCACAGATATCATAATTCCTTTATCATAAATTATTTCCCCTCGATGACAATCTGAGGTGGAAGATATTATTGTTCCGTGGAAGGTCACTCCCTGGGAAGTCTCCGGATTGAAAAGGAAATCGAGAGGACTGAATGCGGATTCAAGAGGCATGACAATTTTTCATTGTGACTCTTCTTTCTGAAAGTATTCTCACGTCAATCACAATTCCATATCCGTCAATATCGCGGGGTTCCGGGTGGAATTGCTGGCGTGCCAGTCCAGTCCTCCGCGGATTTTGCAACTGGAAAATTGTTGAGCCACGTCAGTTGGGGCCAGTCCATTCCCTCCAGTTGCTCGACTTTTTTTTTTTTCAACCGACTAACCAGGCACGCCTGTTTTCTCACTTTACTTATAACATTTCGAAGTGGTACGATACCTCTTATGTGTAACGTACGAAACATTTACGGAGGCGTGGGGCCTTTTCGTATCGCCTCGGATCAGGAAGTTGAGGCGAGTACATTGTAGAAACGGCGGTGGATAGGAGAGGTGGAAGTTCAAGTTTTGAGATGTGAGTTATTATTCACACGTACCAGAGGCCCCCTGCCCGCTCCGCTCGGCAACCCCATATGACCCACATGTGATCCCCATATGACTGCCGTGATCCTTATTCTGACCCTCGCGACCCTGATTTAGACCCTCATTATTCCACTCGTGACCCATTCGGACCCTGAAACTGACCTTTGTGATCCTTACTCTGACCCTTGTGACTCTTCTTTGGATTTTTAATCTAACCCTCATTATAACCCTCGTGACCCTTATTTGGGCCCTTGTGACCTTTAATTTGAACCTTGTGACCCTTATTTTGACCCTTGGGACACTTAATTCGACCCTCGTGACCCTGATTTAGACCCTTATTTGGGCCCTTAATCTGACCTTTGTGATCCTTAATGTCACCTTTGTGATCCTTATTTGAATTTTTAATCTATCCCTCATTATAACCCTCATGACACTTATCTTGTCCCTGGTGACCCTCATTTAGACCCTTAATTTAAATCTTATTACTCTTATTTAGGCCCTTGTGACAGTTATTTTGACCCTTGGGACACTTAATTTGATCCTCGTGACCCTTATTCTGACCCTCGTGACCCTGATTTAGACCCTCATACCACTCGTGACCTTTATTTGGACCCTTAAGCTGACCTTTGCGATCCTTAATCTGATCCTTGTGACCCTTATTTGGATTCTCAATCTACCCCTCATTATAACCCTCATGACCCATATTTTGCCCGTGGTGACCCTCATTTAGACCCTTAATTTAAACCTTACTACTCTTATTTAGGTCCTGGTGACCCTTAATCTGACCCTTGTGACCCTTATTTTGAACCGTGGGACAATTAATTTGACTTTCGTGACCCTTATTCTGACCCTCGCGACCCTTGTTTTGATCCTGCTGACCCATAATTTCGGTCTTAATTTCGAGTACCAAAATTTCATCACCAGAAATCGATTTAGATTTTTCTAATGTAGAAAAATATATAGAGACCCTTATTTTGACCCTTGTGATCGTTAGTTTCTGACACCCATGACCCTCATTTGGGCCCTTAATCTGACCCTTGTGATCTTCATTTAGACCCTTAGAAAAAAAAGGAATTTTAATACCAGTTCAATTGAAATCCAATACGATTTTCTACCGAATTCGCTACTTTAAAGTCATTCGCATAGAAACATATGGAAACAATAATAGAATTTTGTTCATTATTGTTTATAAACTACAATAGTTCTCTACTTTCTTTCTTCATTCCCACCAAACCCTTCAAACAGTTTCACTCACATCCCATACTTTCCAATATAAAAAATCTCTATTCATCACTTTTTGTATTTTGATCGCTATTACACGTTGTAGTATACCACTATAAACTAAATATCTCTGTAAATGCCAGGCTGAAGGCCTTCGGGCGATGGCCAGTCGCAAACCCCTCGCGGCAAATCACGTTAAAATAAAAATTACATCGAAAAATCTAACGCTTTCTTCAAGAAGTTCTATTAAATTCCTATTAGAAGTTATAAGAATTCTACTAAAGACTTATGTGATTTAATCCCGTCATTTTTGCAAGAGATATTTGATAGGAAGTCTATACATTTTAATTTTTTCTATAGACATTCTCGAACATAAATTCTATAATTTTTCCCGTTGTATTTAAAATACGAATGACCAGAATAGGTGAAGGCTCACATGTTCCGCTGAGCAATAAACTACTAAAATGAACAACCTGATAAATCTCAAGCTACAGTAAAAACATTGAAAATATAAAAAAATAATTTGCAGAAGAAATTTGAATGACGTAAATGACTAATAAATTTTTCAAAAAATCTTACAAATGACCTATTGCGCCCCATAATCCATTAGAATAATTAATTTCACTGAATGAAAAACTCTCATTACAAGTGATAATTATTAGAGCAAAACATGTCGTTTTTTTCCAATCACTTAATCCCCTGAATTCTCTAATTTTCTCCTCCGCGATGTGAAAAATATGAAAGCAACAAAAATATAACGGACTCTTTCGAAGCTCACGTGAGAGGAATTCGTGGTGGACCCTTGGGCTTGATAAATGTCTTGGATCAAAATGAATTGAATGAGAAAGTTCTTAAGAAACACTGAATCAAAGCCCATTGAAAAACCAGTACTAGTTGTTTTTTATACGCGTAATAATTTAATAGCTGTAATGATGACGGCATGAAGAGAGGCACTTTATTACGGTAAAAAATCGCGAGAGGATTTTCTCACGCGGAAAAAATAATGAATAGGAGGAAAATGTGAGTGACCGGTGGTTGAGATAAAGATACCCATTAGTTGAATCCATAAACGTCCTTCCTGGTAACAGATGATGATGAAAAAATGTTCGGAAGTGATCGAGATCACCCACTCGGGAAAAATGAGTGCAATTCTCCTCGATTCATATTCACCGATCGAATACATATTCAAATCCATCGATTTGACATTAACATTCATTACTCGCATTATCCCTGAGTCATCGGTAAAATGATTATACGCGAGAAATATTTTCACGATTAGAGGAATGTGTAATAAAGATTCATCAATTATCAAATCAGTATCAATGTAAAAAAATAGAAATCGGTTCATTAGAATGTTTTGGTTTATCTTAGGATCAACTGACACTCATTCATTAGAAATTTCACCCAAGAGTAGATGTGACTGACCATTGTGGGATTCTGGAGCGAGAATTCCCCTCGGGTGAGAGACAAAATTCATGGGAATAGACTCAAATTAAATATGAATGAATGTTGGTAGTGACTGGAGTCATGTATTTAAATTTTCCTGAGGGGATTTTTGTGTGTCAGGAATGCTACCCATTGCTTTCCAACGAATTAAAAGTCGTCCAACATTTCTTGACTGCATAGTTATAGAAATATTCATGATATTAAGATTTTTGGAAATATCGTACACAACACAACAAATATTATATTATACTGTACTATAGAATGGTATCGTATTTTTCATGGCATAGTTGGATGAGCACTTGACTTGTAATCGAAAGGTTCCGGGTTCAAATCCCAGTCTGGGATTTACTCTTGATTGTAATTGTTATTCATTGCGATGGATCATTGTGAATGATTGGGTAGAAAATTTGGACTGACTGCTTGACCGACGAATTCAACTGTCCACTGATGATACTTCTTGGTGCATTGGGAATGACATAATATCCCCTTTGACTCAAATAATTTTTTTATCGTTAATTCGGAGACGTATTTGATTTTCAATTATTAGGTGTGTCCCGAACACTTCGTTCCGGAATAAAATTACAAATATAAATATAATTCAACTCGGTGAAATACATCAATGACAGAAAACGTCTTACCAATGTTTTTTTTATAAAAAATTGCAAGGCGTTTCGTTCTTCTGGAATAGGTTGGTGTTTAAGAATAAAGAGGTACATCAAAAATGTGTTTCGACAGATGGACTCCTTTTCTCAAGTGTTCCATAGATAGACTATTCACTCTGCGCAATTTTTTCATGACATACCACGGTCGAATGGCACTTGAACTGTAATCGAAAGGTTCCGGGTTCAAATCCCAGTCTGGAATTTATTCTTGATTGTAATTGTTATTCATTGTGATGGATCATTGTGAATGATTGGGTAGAAAATTTGCATCGACTACTTCGCCGATGAATTCTAGTATCCACTGATAAATTTTCTGCTGCTGTATTACGGAAGATATAGTATCCCCTTTGAGTTAAACTGTTTTTTATCGTTAATTCGGAGACATTTGATTTTCAATTTTAACGTGCTTTCCCAAACACTTCGTTCCGGACATAAAATTACAAACATAAATATAATATAACTCGGTGAAATACATCCCTAATAAAAAACGTTTCGCCAAATTCTTTTTACAGGGGAAAACAACCACGACTTAAAAATTCAAACAAAAAATTAATGAATCCAAAAATAATTGCGAAACCGTGTCGTTCTTCTCGGCTAGATTGACCTCTAAAAATAAAGAGGACTGACCCGTCGGATCACTGACACAGTAATGGAATTCCCCACGCATCTCCCTGCAATAAAAAAATAAAAATCCAGCTTTCGGTCATTTAACCTCCGGCGCAGAGTCAACAAAGCCTCAAAAGTGCTCATTAACAGGAAATAAAAAACGAAAAGCGAGGGAAGACGAGTAAATAACCCAGAATGGAAGAAAGCATGGAGTCCTGGTGGGGTATACCGTGACGAGGCTCGAGGGCGGTTGCCGACACGCCGCCAGGCCGTGAGTTGCAGTGGACGTCCTTGCTACGTTATCTGCCTTGTGTTTTCTGTTGCCTTTCACTTTCAAGAACTGTAGGAACCAGTTAAAAATCTCACCTACCTCCACCTCACCCTTCACTCTCTCTCTCCTCTTTGTCAGGGAGCTTGGAGAACAAAGATTGGATTACTCCTTGCGCTGTCCGATCAATTTCTACCATATGGAGACTCAATGCGCGAAGCAGCAGTTACTGACGGATTTGAGAGATCGAGGGAAATGTGGAAATTTGCTGGAGAATTCTATTGGAATTCTCCAGGTGGAAATTGGTGGATGTTGGGAAAATGTAGTTTTCCGGTATTTATTGGGGAAATGACAATGGGTGTTGATTTTTCTATAGAACAAAATCTCAACGTTTTCATCAAGATTAATAGATAAATTATCAGATGTATGGAAGTACATGTGCGAAGAAATTTAAGAGAAAAAAAATTGCGAATGCGATAGACAATTCTATTGGATTTCTGTGGAACTTTCTGGTAGTTTTTGGCCGACTCGAGTGAAATGTTTAATAGAAAATGTTCTGTAGAAATAGTCAATAGAATTGTATTTTTCTATGCAACTTATTCTATTGAGAAATTTTCTATAGAATTTCCTCGGTTCAAAAAAAAGAGTGAAAAAAACTTGAGAAATTTAAGTCGAGGAAATTCTATAGAAAATATGTCAATAGAATAAGTTGTATAGAAAAATCGAATTCTATTGACTTTCTATAGAAATATTTCCTACAAAATTTTGTTCACACAAAATATACATTTCAATGGACCAAAAATTAATAAGAAGTTCCAATTGAAATCCAATAGAATCCTCTAGCGAATTCGCTAGTATTCGCCAGCTCGGGTCAACTTTTCTAAATTTTTTCGCGTAAAAAAAGAAAAACAGAACGAAAAAAACTTGGAAAATTTAAGCCGAGGAAATTCTATAGAAAATATCTCAATAGAATAAGTTGTACAGTAAAATCGAACTCTATTCAATTTTTCTATAGAATATTTTCTACAAAATTTTCTTCATACAAAACGTACATTTCAATGGGCAAAAAATTAATAGAAAGTTCAATAGAAATCGAATAGAATTGACTATGGAATTTTTTCGTGTGCGTATTGAATTCCCCTCGACTCGACTCGAAATCCCCTCAATGTTTAGTAATCATATTATCCGTGACACTCGAGAGATCATTGCATTAACCAACGACGCTTCCACTTTCACCTTTCAATCAATCAAAAAAATTACATATTCCGCGGTTACCCGATGATATAATCGACTCAGTAGCACCGTGCACGTATGCGTAAATTCAATTCACGCGCTTGTGCGATTAGATGGTAACCGCAACCAGAAACATTTCATTAGTCGATTAGAAATATGAGCATGAGGTACCGCTAGCATCGGTGGTCATTAGGATGATGCACCTCGGGGGATAATCGGTGTGACGTAATGTCAGGGGGAGGATTTAGTTAACGAGGAAATTATGCGGAATTGAGTGGTGTTTTTGCTTGTTTAGGATTGACGAGAGGAGATGCAGCATCAGCAGCAGAATGGGGTGGTACCGGGGGGAGGGAGTCATGATGACTTCTCGGATGATGATACCACACCGTTGACACAGGATTATGGGGGAAGGTAAGGAAAATTTAATGTCAAACGGCATAAAAACGAATGGGAATTTTTTTCGAGAAGAAAAAAAGGAGTGGGAAATTTTTTTGAGAAAAAAAACGAGTGGGTAATTGTTTTTCTCATAACATAATCAATATATTTATGCTAATGAATTAGCAGTTTGCTTCCGAACAGAATTTCTATAACGGTGTATTTTAAATTGGATATTGGCAGCCAACATTGTCCCAACGTTGGCAGCCAATATTGTCCCGACATTGGCAGCCAACATTGCCCCGAAGTTGACAGTCAACATTGGCCCAACGTTGGCAGCCAACGTTGGTAACCGACATTGTCCCAACGTTGGCAGCCAACATTGCCCCGACGTTAGTAACCAAACGATCGGCCCTATCGACAATCTTCGAGTACCCTCGGGAACCTTCGCTTGAGCAGTCAGGGGATCGCGAAACCCTCGAGAAGCTAGTTAAAATTTTTCAATTGACAAGACCGCACATGTATCAAATTGTAGCATCACGTGAAAGTAAATTAACTACTCAAATTTAAAAACGATTATCAGAGACAATCATCAAAGACATTCAACAGTGCTTCAACAATTCAGTAAATTAACTTCCTTTTATTTTGAGACACTTCCGAAAGTTTTGGATTTAACGGAGACAATGCATTCTCAAACAAAAATGTTGAAATAATTTTTTCTTTAAAAAATGTCAAGAGATATTTCTCGTAAAGAATATTAGAAACAAATGGCCCTCGACATGTCCTCCATGCAATCCCCCCATAAATCTCCAATTAACAAGACCCATAAATTCGACATTTCAGTCAGCGAACAGTCGTAGAAACAAAAGGATGGGACGTCTTCAGAGACCCGCCTCCAAAGATAGACTCTGGCTCCATGGCGAATCAAAAGTGCCTGGACGCCACAGTACAAATAACAAAAGTCATAGTCTACCTCGTTGTGTTCGTCATAGTCCTCGGTTGCGGTGTTCTCGCGAAAGGAACAGTCCTCTTCATGACCTCGCAGCTTCGTCCAGGTCGAGTGATGGTGTACTGCAATCGTCAGCTGGGTAGAGACCGTCAATTCGTGGTGAGCCTCCCTGAGGAGGAGAGGATCGGCTGGATGTGGTGCATAATAATAGCCTTCGCAGTGCCCGAGATCGGGACCTTCATCAGAAGCTGCAGGATGTGCACGTTCAAGTCCTGCAAGAAGCCCTTGTCCTCGCACTTCTTGCTTGTCTTCATGATGGAGACCTTTCACGTTCTCGGACTGGCCCTGATGTTCTTTTCAGTTCTGCCGGATCTCGACGTCGTCAAGGGCGCAATGCTGACGAACTGCGTGTCCTTCGTCCCAGGACTTCTTGGACTGCTCTCCAGGAGCAAAAGCAAGGACGAGTCCAAGCGATTTGTTCTGGTTCTGGTGGACCTGGCGGCATTGGCAGCACAGGCCAGCGGATTCGTCGTCTGGCCACTGCTGGACAGCTCCAGGCACAGTCTCTGGCTCATTCCGGCCTCGCTGATCCTCGTGTCCTGCGGCTGGTGGGAGAACTACGTCTCCATGCAGAGCCCCATTGGTAATAACTCGCAAAAGTCTCACTAAGGTGTTCTGTGGGGAATGTCGTAAATGGCGTAATTGACAAAAGAACAAAATAATATATGACTCTTGATATTGATTCAACTATTTCACTATTGTTATTCCATTCAGCTTCTTCCGTTCGATTTATAAATTCGACGATATGAAAATATTCAATGCAATCACGCATGAAAAAATTTAATAGGAAACCTTGCGAATTCGCTAGAAAATTGTATTGGAATTCTACTGAAAAATTCTATTTGTTTTATGCGTTCATGTTATTGGATATTCCATAGGAAAAAGTCAATAGATTTCGAATTTCTGTTAAAATTTTTTTATTTTTATTTTTTTTATTAAGATTATTGGGCACAAAATTTTCTAATTTTTTTCCGCCGAATTTTGTTTTGTTTTGCAGTGTAGAATCCGAGTGGAAAAAATTTGGAAAATTGATGCCCAAGCATTCTTATAGAAAAAATCTCAAGAGAAAACTTTAAACAGAAATTCGAAATCCATTGACTTTTTCGTATTGAATATCCAATAGAATCAGCGGAAGAAACAAAGAGAATTTTTCAATAGAATTTCAATGGAAATCCTATAGAAATTCCATAGAATTCCTATAGAATTCCAATAGAATTTTCTAGCGAATTCGCTAGATTTTCTAGCGAATAGTCTTATACACGGCCTCTTATGGAGTTTTGATTGAATTGAACGTTTCAACCCCCTAGGAACTCAAGAAAAATTTGAAAAAATTTGAAGATATGGGGAGTGATGTGTTCAATGTGATGGCGACAAAAAACAATGGGGTACCGGGGTGAATAAGAGAGATATTTCAACCCGCCGTACCCATTTGATCCCATGCTTTCTCGAGGTTCGGCACGCGAAATAGAGGATTTTCCGCATTTATTTTCTCGATGTCTAGTTCTGGTTGCGGATTTGAAATTTCGTCGGATGGATGAATACATATTTCTCCAATGATGGAGGGAAAGAAAAATTTTTTTTTGAATCTTTTTTCAAATTCACTTGGCACCCTTAATAAGTGCCCAACGAACCCAATTGTCCTCAATCGCTTACATCAATCATCCTTTCGATGTTCTGTTTTGTTCTCAGGGCTTGTTAGGACTCTCAGCAGAGTGAAAAAGGATCTCCGCTTGACAAGATATTTTACCTACTTGTTTGTCTCCGTCTGGAAGATAATCGCCTTCTTCATAAGTTCATTAATCATTCTGCACTCGAGAGGCGAAACTGTTGGACATCTGTTCACAATGTTCGGTAGTGCTTTTGGGGAGCACAAGATCACGGTAACTGCTGTCCGCCAGAATGCCCTCGGGACAATTCCGGACATCTCGGACTTTCTGCCGAATGGAGAGACCGAAACTGTTGATGCCGATCTCAATTCAGCGATTTATGTACTGCTCATTCAGATTTTTGCGTCTTATATTGCTTACATATTTGGTAAGTATTCATTCTGAGGATGTATTCAGATGGATGAATGCTGGTCTGTGTAACATTTCTCTGGACAAGATGATCAGAATTAAGAATGTGAAAATTATCGTTATTTTGTTTTGTCATATGACAAATTGATGACAGCCATGTGACGTCATATTTTTTTGGAGCATAATTTGAGCAGTTTGCCATGGCTATTTAGATGGGGTCTGTGTCTAAAAAACTTGCGTTACAAAACTTGGTTAATATAATTTGGTCAGAACTTGGTAACAAAAAAATTTGAAGAAAAACAAATTCGAACAACCTGAACTTCAAAAAAATTGAAAAAAAAACTTTAAAATTTTTAACGTATAAAGAAAATTGCGAAAAAAAATCGAAAAAATTCAAAATAGACACCTTCTAAAAATCACGTATTCGGACTTTTTAGACGATATTTAAATACCCGGACACAAAAATTTGGAAACTTGAATTTGAACGATTACAAAGCTTACATTTCGAAGAAAAATGGAAAAAATTGAATTTTTCAATGATTCACCCAATAACATCATGGTAGTCTCCCGCCATGCCGCCATGATTGAAAATGGCGATGGTACTTCAATTATGACGATATTTGCGACATTACGCGCGATAGTTGGAAGACCATTATGTGCGATAGTTTGAGCAATGTTCATTGCAACCATAAACCGATAATTTTATCAAGATGAAGAGCGACATTAGTTATCATATCGAGTCCCATTGACAATTGCATCGTCGTGTCCAATCATGGCGGTAGCCAATCGCAATGTAATTGGCTCAAGTATTGAAAAATTCTGATGTTCACCATTTAAAAGTCTATTACCGGAATTAAGTAATTTTTGTATCATTGAATTCCGGATTTTCTATTCTACATCTGCCTGAAATTTATAAACAAGGTGCTGACGTCACCCTCTATTACTGCCGTCATAATAATTTGCTCACCGCGCGCCAAGTTCCGAGTTCAAATCCTGGTCGGATAGAATGGCGAGTTCCAACCGTTTTAAAGTCTTGATCATCATCGCAATATACTCAGCCGAGTCAAAGCGATATAAAATAACAAAAAATAATAATTTGCTCATGTTCCAAAAATTGTCACAACTGTCATGTTTCAGTTTTGTCTCATCTGTAGCCAGAATTACAAATGTGAAATAACCGTCCTTGTTAGATTGCATGAGACGTGATTGAGAATGACCAGAGTTCCCCTAAAATCGCCAAGTCTGATAATGACGGATCTTCCGCAGGTAAATTCGCGTGCAAAATTCTAATCCAGGGGTTCAGTTACGCTTTCCCAGTCAGTCTAACGATCCCCGTCCTGATCTCCCTCCTCATAGCGGTCTGCGGCCTCCGCACCAGCGATCCCTGTTTCTTCCACGGAACAATTCCCGACTACCTCTTCTACGACGCGCCCCCTCTCTACTTCCTAAACGACTTTGTCTCGAAACAATACGCCTGGGTCTGGCTCCTCTGGCTGCTCTCCCAGACCTGGTTCACCATTCACATATGGACCCCTAAATGCGAGCGTCTGGCCGCCACCGAGAAGCTCTTCGTCGTACCCATGTACGACTCCCTATTGATCGATCAGTCCCTCGGTCTCAATCGCAAACGCGACGATCAGCCGGAGGTCAAGGTCGAGGATCTCGCCGAAATCGAGAGGGAGAAAGGTGACGGCGATTACGAGACCATTTACGAGCAAACTGACGGCTCAACAACACCACCGTCTGCGGTCAAGAATAGCGATCACGTAACGCGTATCTATGCATGCGCCACAATGTGGCACGAGAACAAGGAAGAGATGATTGAGTTCTTGAAGAGTATTCTACGGCTCGATGCGGATCACAGCGCAAGGCGTAACGCCCAGAAGTTCTTCAAACTCATTGACCCAGATTACTATGAATTCGAGACCCACATATTCTTCGACGACGCTTTCGAACTCGCTGATGAAGATGAGAATGAAGTGCAAGTCAATCGTTTCGTTAAGCTACTGGTGTCAACGCTGGACGAAGCTGCATCCGATGTTCATCACACGAGAACACACGTTAAGGCACCGAAGAAGATACCAACACCTTACGGAGGCCGATTAATCTGGACTTTGCCTGGTAAATCGAAGATGATTGCTCACCTGAAGGACAAGAACAAGATTCGTCACAGGAAACGATGGAGCCAAGTCATGTACATGTACTACTTGCTGGGTCACAGATTGATGGAGTTGCCTATCAGCGTTGACAGGAAGGAAATCATCGCTGAGAACACTTATCTCCTGACCCTGGACGGTGACATTGACTTTCAGCCAGCAGCTGTGAAGTTACTTGTGGATCTGATGAAGAAGAATAAGAATCTGGGCGCTGCTTGTGGTAGAATTCACCCTGTGGGATCTGGCCCGATGGTTTGGTACCAGATGTTTGAGTACGCAATCGGTCATTGGTTGCAGAAGGCCACGGAGCACATGATTGGATGTGTTCTCTGTAGTCCTGGCTGCTTCTCCCTCTTCAGGGGAAAGGCCCTCATGGACGACAACGTCATGAAGAAGTACACGACCAAATCCGAGGACGCCAGGCATTACGTTCAGTACGATCAGGGGGAGGATCGATGGCTGTGTACTCTGCTGCTTCAGAGGGGCTATCGAGTCGAGTATTCCGCCGCCAGCGATGCCTACACCCATGCCCCTGAGGGATTCAATGAGTTCTACAATCAGCGCAGACGATGGGTGCCCTCGACCATGGCCAACATCATGGATCTGCTCATGGATTCTAAGAGAACCATCAAGATCAACGATAATATCTCGATGCCCTACATTTCGTATCAGATTCTGTTGATGGGGGGCACCATCCTTGGCCCCGGAACTATATTCCTCATGTTGGTGGGTGCCTTCGTGGCTGCCTTCAAGATCGACAACTGGACCAGCTTCTACTACAATATCTTCCCGATTCTACTGTTCATGGTGGTTTGCTTCACTTGTAAATCCAACGTACAGGTGAGTCTTGGTGGACTGCTCTTGTTACTCTTGTTGTTGATGCTGTGTTGTCCGTGTAGCGTGTGGTGATGATTATCCTTTCAGCTTCTGTGTGCCCAAATATTGTCGACGCTCTATGCCATGATCATGATGGCTGTTATAGTGGGTACAGCTCTTCAGCTTGGCGAGGACGGCATAGGCTCGCCGTCGGCGATATTCCTGATGTCGCTGTCGAGTTCGTTTTTCATAGCGGCTTGTCTACATCCTCAGGAGTTTTGGTGTGTCGTCCCCGGGATAATCTACCTGCTCTCTATCCCCTCGATGTACCTGCTTCTTATCCTGTATTCGATCATAAATCTTAATGTTGTCACCTGGGGAACGAGAGAGGTCCAAGTCAAGAAGACGAAGAAGGTTTGTCTTGTTGGGATCGTCAACTGGGTTATTAACAGAAGCTTTCGCTTGTTTCTCGGGACTTCCTTGGTCTTTCAGGGTGATGGGTTAATCTAGAAGCGTTACTAATCACACCTTTACAAGGACCATTAATTAATTCCAAAGGAACGGACTTGCTTCGACAAATCCATCTATCTGATCCAAATGAATGAGTCTTCTGAATCCGCTCTGGATGTATGTAGGCAATCTGTCCGGCTTGTCCACATCCTCAAGAGTTTTGGTGCGTCGTCCCCGGGATAATCTGCCTGCTCTCTATCCCCTCGATGTACCTGCTTCTTATCCTGTATTCGATCATAAATCTTAATGTTGTCACCTGGGGAACGAGAGAGGTCCAAGTGAAGAAGACGAAGAAGGTTTGTCTTGTTGGGATCGTCAACTGGGCTATTAACAGAAGCTTTCGCTTGCTTCTCGGGGCTTCCTTGGTCTTTCAGGGTGATGGGTTAATCTAGAAGCGTTACTAATCACACCTTCAGAAGGACCATTCATTAAT
The DNA here is from genome assembly GCF_001412515.2 of Diachasma alloeum. NCBI lineage: Eukaryota > Metazoa > Arthropoda > Insecta > Hymenoptera > Braconidae > Diachasma > Diachasma alloeum. The sequence goes on along the minus strand of NW_021680371.1, from coordinate 2,632,577 downwards.
TCCGAAAGAACGGAGTTGCGTCATCAAATCCGTTCATCTGATCCAAATGAATGAGTCTTCTGAATCCTTCAATACAGGTATTTTTCGCTGCGGTCCTCAGTGTCGTCTACGCACTCGTAATGGTAGCCGTAATAATAGCAATATCCATAAACGTTATCGATGATGGATTGCTGTCACCCTCGAGTTTATTCATCCTCCTGGTGACAGCGCAAATAGCAATAGCTGGATGCCTACATCCGCAAGAAATTGGTTGCCTTGCGCATGGAATAATTTACTACATAACGGTACCCTCGATGTACGCTGTACTAATTATATACTCTCTCGTCAATTTGAATAACATTACGTGGGGCACGCGGGAAGTAACAGTGAAAAAAACAAAGGCGGTAAATAACTAATCAATAATCCATAAGCTACTTCTGCCATCCATCGCAGAATATCTATAGATTGGTTTCATGGATTGAACGATAGGAACTGGAGCAAGAGAAGAAGGAGGCAGAGGAGGCTAAGAAGAAGGCCAAGACCAAGTCTCTACTTGGTTTTCTGCAGAATGGATCTGGGAATAATGAGGATGACCAGGGGTCCATTGAGATTTCGCTCGCTGGATTGTTCAAGTGCATGCTCTGCACTCACGGCAAGCCTTCGGAGGAGAAGCAACAATTGGTGGCGATTGCTGAGTCTCTTGAGCAATTGGGAAAGCGATTGGAGACTATTGAGAGGTAATTCTTGCTGTCGATTCATCTGGTCTTCGTTTTGGTCGCTTCCATTCAAGCCTTCTCAATCAATCGTTGAAATTTCGTTCGTGCAGAGCTGTCGATCCTCACGCTCACAGCGCAGTCCGTCGTCGAGGTTCATCAGCAGGTTCACGGGGAGGTGATCACCTGGGACCGATCAACGAAGCCTCCCAGGAAGGCCACGAAGCTGACAGCGATTCCGAGGAATCCAGCGAGCAAGAGGACGTCAGACGCGAGGACAACCTGTCCCGGCCTTATTGGCTGTCTGACGAGGGCCTCAAGAAGGGAGAGGTCGACGTCCTCTCCATGCAGGAGGAGGCCTTCTGGAAGGACCTTCTCGCTCAGTATCTGTACCCCATCGATGAAGACAAAGCAGAGAAGGTAAAACCCCCTGGACCCGAACCTCTCGTCTCCCTCCAAACCCTTTTGATCTTGTTTTTCGAAATTCTGAATTCTGTAGTTTTTTTTATTTATCGGTTAGTTTCAGCTGGATCTGATCTGAATGAACAATTGTGCTGCTGTTGCAACAATTCTTGAAATTTCAGAGGAAAATGAAAAATTTTGAGGTCACTTTCGTTCAATATTTCAATGCTTTGAATGGAAAACGAATGGAAAGATTGAGGATTAAAGACATGGATGATTGGAAAGGTTGAGGAATGAGTATTAGGTGTGGCAATTATTTTCGAAGGATGTGGTAGTGGAAAGAGCTCCTGTTCTTGAATAAAAAATTTATGTGATTTTCCATTGCTGTTGACAACTTTTTGTCGTATTTCCTGGCTTTTGTCGATTTTGTGGTGAAAAAATCGAATACTCCTTGGAGGAATTCAATCCAAGAGCCCTTGAAAATTAATTACCACACCTAAAACATTAATAAATATGCATGCGTCACTTCTTTCGTAGAAATATAAACTTAAAAAGAGCTGTAAAACTATGAAATTGTAGAGAAACTGAGTATTTAATGAAGAATGTTTTCCGGTTTATAACTTTTCCTTGGAAATTAATACATTGAAAGTTCCAAGTGAATTTTCCCAATCTTTTGAATTTGACCCTCTAAAGTGAGGGTCGGTCTGAGTCATACAGTCGAACCTTTATATGAGATACCTCGAGCTCCGAGCGCTCGAGGCCTATCCCCACTTCCGGCATTTTTATCGCCTCCCGAATGTCCAGTTCCGCGAGCTTCTTATAAGATACCTATGGCCTCGATCATTTTTCAACGGGAAAAAAGTGATTATAACGATCAAACGGAGTTGAGGGTCAAACGGGAGGGACGAACGAAGTGATCATAAGGGTCAAACGACTCTAAAGGTCAAGAGTTCGAACGTGAGAGTCAAGGGAAGTAATCAGAAGGTTTAAACGATCCCAAGGGTCACCTCCCCGAGTCGAATAATTGGACCTGACAAGTTCTACTTAGGTCTTCGACGCTATAATTATTAAAATGATGACGCAGAATTATCTTAATAGAATGAAGCCTAATTAAAATTCAATTAATTTACGTACTTTCAATAATGTGCACTTCAGCTGTCCAGAAGTGATTATTCTCAAGTCCCCCAACAATCCCCCAACATCAGCTGCCATTCTATCCCGCGGAGTTATGTTTAGAGAGAAAAGGGAACGCAGGCTGTACGAATTCAAAACATTAAACTCGTATAAATTGATTAGTTATCAATCTCCATTCATTAAAAATGAATATTCCATAGAATTCGCGCGCAATGAGCGAAGTATCTCATTTCAAACCGCTGATCCCTATTTTTCTTCTCTCCATAAGCGCGCGTAGTGGGGATACAGGGATTCCCGGAATTCCATGCTCCTACGGTCCCTAAGCTATCTTATATAAAGCCTTGAGTGCATAGAGTGATAGAAACGCATTCACCTCAGAGGGTTAAAGTATTGAACTACTGAATGGATGTGAACTCGAAATTTCTTTCTTCCTTTGAAATTCCCAGAGTTGTTGGAGCTGCAACAAATTGAAATATTGTTGCTCATAAGGATTACCCAGCTCTCCCTAAAAATGATAATAATTTACTGGTGATGTCAGGCGAGAATAGCTAACGATCTGAAGGACCTACGCGACAAAAGTGTTTTTGCCTTCTTTATGCTGAATGCACTCTTCGTCCTGATAGTCTTCCTGCTACAGTTGAACAAAGACCTTCTGCACGTTAAGTGGCCCTTTGGTATCAAGACCAACATCACGTATGACGAGAGTACCCAAGAGGTAAATTACCGCTCTGCTGTTGCCATGTACTCAATCATTACTTTATCAACTAGACTATTTGTTGACCCATTCATGCAGCTCACGGGAAGCATTTTCCTGGATTCCTTGGCAGGATTGAGTACACGGACATCGGCGGAGCTTTTCTATTACATAACTAATCAATTCTTTTTTTCTCTTTTTTTTCAATGAAAATGAAACAGGCACGCATCGCGGCAGATCTGATTGAACTCCGGAACAAGAGTGTATTCGCGTTTTTAATGTTCAATGCTCTATTTGTACTGATAGTATTTCTACTACAATTGAACAAAGATCAGCTGCACGTTGTGTGGCCACTTGGGGTCAAGACCAACATCACCTTCGTTGAGGAAACCTCAGAGGTACCGGCACACCGGCCTCATCTCTTATATATTAATGTGTTCTACTCTGTCTTCCTTACATGTCTCACAACACCTGAATCCAACTAATGTGGTACACGGTGGCAATTAGCACGAGTCCCTGGAATCTAGTTTTAGATATGGAAGTCCATTAATACTTCCCTCACAAGTGTGATATAATCTTGCAGACAGTTTCATTAAGGTGTTTCATCCGTACTCCGCAAATGAAAGGGGAATCCCATTATTCCAAGCCCTGATTCAACCCTTGAACACGAAAACTTTCAATTTTCAAGTAACTATTTCAGTGTGCATTTGATCGTTTCTTGAATATTAATTTTTCTTGGGAGATTTATTTTTTCCCGTTACTTACGAGTGTCAAATTATTTTCATTGGATGTTTTTCTAATTATTTAAGCAATATTAAAATGCATCGGAGACGCGGCAATACCGCACGGATCATTCCTATGGTTTTTTCGGGTTGGTAAACCTGCAGTTTTTTCTCTCAGTTCCGTGGTCTAACCGATACCTCTCCCATGATGCACCCGCGATTATATTGACATTCGAATTGCGCGCCACTCATGGTGAAGGCGTTGCCACACCTGAGCCTCAATGGATAGAATCTGCCTCGGAACTCATAATTTTCGGTATCACTTGTACATTTAATCATTTCTTGAACATTTTTTTTTCTCGAGGCCGAGATCTAGAAAAAATCCGAAAAAAATCCCAATGATGTAGGAAACTCAGATATATCTCCCATGAATTTTTCACATTCTTTTCATTATTTTCACTTCTCACATCAAACGCCTTAAAGATGTCTGGAATTTATCTCATACCTGTGCCTTGATCCTCAATTGTCTCACGACAATCCACTCAAACTGAATAATTTGGCTCTATAATCTCTCCCCAAGCATCTTTTCAAAATTATGTCGAAAGACTGATCCTTCCAACCAATTATTGACGGTGCAAAATGGATGACTAATATTCACGTGGTTGCAGCTGCATTTATTGACTGGGGTTGGAGTGGTCCATATTGGGGGAGTCTCATGGTTGAGCTTCCAATGGTCTTTTGTGTCTAACTCAATGAGGAGGCGAACAAACGACCCTGTGAGATCTTTCACAATGTCGTTTTTGTGTACATAATAATCATTGTGGATTAAAACAAATTGAGGGATTTGACTGTGTTTTTTGAATGTTCAATTCGGGTGTCTGATTTTTTACTGGGGATTTTACAGGTACATGTCTCCAAGGAGTATCTCCAGCTGGAGCCCATTGGTCTTGTCTTCGTGTTCTTCTTCGCTCTTATTTTGGTTATTCAGTTCACTGCTATGTTGTTCCATAGATTTGGAACATTTGCGCATATTCTATCGAGCACTGTGCTCATGTGTTGCAACAAAGTAAGTCCTTCGTGATCAAATGATAAGTCGCCTCGGGAGTAAAAAAAACAACTGAAATGCGGGAAAACGGTGCGCCATGAATTCTCAGTCGAAAGGGACTGGAGAAATCTGAAGGATGGCGCAACAAATTTGTTCATTTTATAGGCGCCGTAGGGAGTGAGTTGAGGACGAACTGAGAAGAATAAATAATTCTACGAGATGTTTGAAAATGCGAGGTGGAGACGCCGCCATGTTTGAAGCCCTTTGCGGCAGAGGGAGGAGGTATTCAGTAAGATGGCGGCGGTCACACTTGTCAACCATCTTGTATTTTCGAACATTCCTAAGAACTATGTATTCTCTCCCTCGTATGAGAAAATTCCGTTGTCCCCACATTTCAGTAGATTTGTTTTTTCCTCCTGGGGCATTTCAACTCCGGACCCAAATGAAAAACGAGTCGATTCATGAATTTTCATTCACCAGAAGAAGGACCTGTCAGGGGGAGAGCTGGCGACGGAGCAGGCTGTGGAGTTTGCCAGGGACCTCCAGAGGCTGGACGGAATGGAGGAAGATTACGACGAAGGCAGTGGAAGTGGTCCAGGTCGCAGGAAGACAATTAGGAACTTGGAGAAGAGCAGGAGGAAGACTCAGGCGATCAACACCCTGGACGTTGCCTTCAGGCAGAGGTTCTTCAGCATGACTGAGGGAAATGGTAATGCCTCTCACTCATCAATTCTGAATAATAAATGACTGAATCTAAATTCTTCAGGTCTCCCGAGGAACATGTCAACTCGTCGTTCGACGAAGGCCTTCAAAGCCTTCGAGAGCCGTCGCAACAGCATCATAGCACTGAGAAAAAAATCACAGATGGAGACACTGGGGGCGAACAACATCTACGGAGTCGCGGGGAATCCCCTGGGAATCCAGCCGAGACCTACGAGGAGCAGTCAGATATCCGTGAAAGACGTCTTCGCGGATGTTGGTCAGGTGAACGGGGGCTACGAGGCCGACAACAGCCCTGGAAACAGTGTCAGACTCCAGCCGATGGGCGGCAATGTCGGCTGGAGCGTCAATTCCAACTCCAAGATGTGACAAATTTCACATTCCTTTGGATAGGTAAAAGACTTTACGAGCAGTGTGACTGGGAGTTATTGTTTCAATACTACCTTGTGTACGATAACGTGTTTTCTGCGTTTCGTATGTGATACCGAGTTATTAAATTATAATTACTGATGATTAATTAATTGATTAATTGATGGATGAATCGATGTGACGTTGCGTGCCTGTTGTTTTAATAAATATTAATTAGCAGATCAGTTGTTATTCAATGGGGTTATTGTTAGTTGAAGATAATGTTGACGGTTATCACAATCATCCCCCCGCTCTAAATGATCATCACAATTTGCCAAGAAAAAATGTGGCGCGAACCACAAATGAATTATTATTTCGAAATTCATATAACGCGTCTCGAATATTCTATATCGTCGTATTCGAGACAAACATCATGCTTGTCCATCAGCAGTATCCTTGTCCCTCATGAAATTTCTGGACAATTCTCGAACCTTCCATAACAAAAGGTATTTAAACCCGCACGCTTCCGACCAAATGATCAGTCGATGTCAGTCTGATTCTAGAACTAGATGTAAACACATCTAACGTGCTAAATACAACACCTTTATTCTGCTAAACCACGAGTTATTATTCTACGATACACCTAACCGCCAGAAAAAATGACAGCCAGCTTGCATCGTGAAATCATGTGTTAGACATAGATGCTTTGAGATTAATTTGCTTGTAAAGTAATTCTGACCATAATTTTTAATTTTAGAAAATTATGGTCAAATTTGTCACATGACCATTACAATACCGTCATTTTTTGGTCATATAACACGATCCAAAAAATTACGGTCATTTTGCATCTCTACACTGAGAAAACAATTTATTCCTTCCAAGAAAATATTATTGGTGATATCTTTTTCATACTCTTAGTAGAAGAAAATATCTCTTTTGGAACGTATTTCTCCAGGCCAGTCATTTCCAGGTGCTCCGAAATCAGTTCCAAGCGTGAGAATTATGGTGATCTATAAGAATATTCTTCTGCATATGACCTCGAAGAAACTCCAATAATAATTATTAACATTTGGAATTATTCCAATTTTCTTTACCTGAGACAATCGCCAATTTGTAAAATCCGGAAGATATCGGGGAACATTTTGTCAAGGTCATATGTAGCATAATAATCAGAATGTTCAATATCACTGTAATTTTTGAGGGTAGACTTGGACTCTCTGAAAATGACTGTCCTGGAAAAATTCGTTCTGAAAAAATATTATCTTCTGACGAGAATATCAATCCTTGGCAGGAATAATTTTTTCTCTCAGTGTAGATGGATGCGTGAACTCTGATGTTAAGAATTTTAATCAAGTGCAATGAATCTTTTATTTACGAAGTTTTTGGTTTTTCATGGAGACAGAAAATACTCCGATTTGAGTTTTGATCACTTCAAGATGATTGACAAATGGCTTCGGTCATTAGAATGACATAAGCTAGCATCATGTAGTCCATCAGGCAGTTTCTGATCGACCATCCGTGGTAGAAGCCATTGGGGCGGTAAATTAGCATCGAAATGATACATGGAACAGTCGCTAGCCGGGCATAACCGTTTTCCATCGCCCATCTGGAATTATCAGGCACCTTTCAACGACTTTTTCTCATAAATTGATAACTTTAGATAAGCGGGTACCCGAATATCGCTGAAGAGAAGATCCAGAGCCAAGTGAGGCATCCATCGACTACAGAAATGAGGTATCTCAAATGATTAGTTGATGGATCATCAGGGGGGGTTTGACTCCGTGACTTTAGCTCCGCATGCATGCAGATTATTTCAGCCAGACTCAGTGATGAGATAATGATAACTCCAGTGGTTTGGTAATTGTGGTGGTGATAGAGGGAGTATATCAGGCTTGCCAATCCAAAAACTGATAGGCCGGAGTCTATTATGTTCCTTTCATTCGATTGCGATTTTATGTCTGCTTCGATCAATAGGGGATCGATTGCTGGGAATGAAAATAATTGAGAATGATTAAGAATAGAGATATTAAAAATGATAAAAAATAGAGAATGATTTTTTAAAATGTCATTTTCAATTTTTTTTTCATGAAAAAAAATATTCAGAAACTAGTAATTTGCAATTAACTTACGGTATTCCCTCCAGAGGAGATTATACCCCAGATTGAATAAACATCTTGCTCCAATGGCGGCGATGCCCGCTGCTGCACACACAAACTCAGGTAGAACTTTGGAGAAATGTTCGTGGGAATGATTGATTAACCGATGAATCGATGATCCACAACCGATCAAGAGATAACTGCACGATACGAAAGCATCTGGCAGCATGGATAACCCGTGATTGATATTTCATCAGAGAATTTGGACCAGTTATCGAGTATTTTGTCATTGGACTTGATTTTAACCCCAAATTTTGATGATTTTATTTTTACTCGCTTGAAAGTGGCTGCTGTCACGCCGTGAAGTGAAAACAATGCACTTCTTTGCTTCCGAATGGAAGCTTTGTAGTAGTTCGAGTGGAAGACTGAAAGGAGTCTAAAAAGTTGGAAAATGCGATTTTTAAATGGTGTCGGTATTTTTTTCTCAAAATTTCTTGTAGGTTATCTATCGAATTTTCGATATATTTTTTTCAATTAATTGTTTATAATCATTCTCATTGCAAAAATCAAAACGACCGATGAGAATCCTGTCCCAATTTATCAGCTATTCAATTTTCATATTACAATAAATGATTTGCTCATGTTCCAATTCCTATGCTCACTGAATAAGATTTTAATCATAATTACAGTTCAGTTCCTTCTAGAACACACTTTAGAGTGTGAATTTCTGGAATTCAATGTTTGTTGATACTCTGGTAAAAGTGCGTGCCCACACTGTTATCAATTTTCAGTCAGTTCACACGGTAATTCAATTAATCTGTTGTTCATCTCATCAATATAATTCCGTGCTTAGAATATTGTCATCTCGTGTTTTCAGCACCGAATTAAAAATTAAAACTTCGTTTGGAATATGGAGTCACAGCTTCTTTTTATTCATATCAGAAATTTTGAATTTGGATATTAATATTATTTGTTCAAAGTGAAAAAATCGATCATCATTTTCACTGTATTGCACTCAGATTCTCCTATCCTTAACGTCGAAAATGTGAGATAATCTCGTAATTCTAGCTATTAATTCTAATCAACTTTGTTCGGAGAAAACCTTAGTAAACGCAATATCAAGAAAGTAGAATTATTCTATTTTCCTCTGACCTAAATGATTTGGACAATTACGATTCGTTTATTCATGTTTCATAGAATGGTATTCAATTCTCTTTTGTTTGGTAGGCGGGCTTCATGAAAATTCGCCGCAAGACGATTGTACACATGAAAACCGCCTTTCTCCATTCGTTCGAGATCTCCGCCATGTTCGAGTGCTCATTTTCGATTCGAGACATTTCCCAAGCTTTAAAAAAACCGATAAACGCAATAATAAACTTGTGGACATCCATAATCAAAGATAAATTTATTAATTGCGCTCAGTCTGGACTCATCACAGAGAGGAAGAGCCAAGAAAGTAAAATTATTCCATTTCATTACTCCATTTTGCCCCACCCTCCCTTGTCCGCTTGTTTTCTTGTTTTATTATCGCCCCATTGACCGGAAAAATTATAATTTCGAAATTTCGAAACCTATGCGCATGCGCGTTCACCATTTAGTACCCGACTTTGCCACCAACGGCAGCACCCGACATTTTTATTTACGTTTGCGGTTTGTTATGGAGGTTTACGAGAGTGTGAGGTTAATTACAGGTTGAATTGTTGTCAATCCTACTGTTTATCGGGGTTCTCTCGCCTGGAGCAATAACCTGAGACGTTAAATGTGCGTGGAGTAACGGGAATTGAGTGAAAAATAGTGAAACATCAAACAAAATGAGTGAAAACGATTCGGTTTATGGGACTACCCTGTCCCAGGAGTCCATGAAAGTCATCGCCGAGAGCATTGGTGTGGGAAATTTACCGGATGAAGCTGCCAAGGACCTTGCTGAGGATGTCAGCTATCGTTTGAAGGAGATTATACAGGTATTTGACGATTATTTATCCGTTTTTCATGGAGAGTGAGGTTGGATCAGCGATCTTCGATGGGTAATATCTCAAGATCGGCAGAGTAAAATTGAATATGTCAGGTCTCATTTCCAAGCTATTTTTATGGTCTTCAAAATGAGCATTTACTTGAGCAAACCACATCATTTGCACTGGAGCTCTCATTCGGTTTTAACGATTCATTATTAGGAAAGAACAAGAAACAATTAACAATTTTCAATTGTTAATATCTCGAGATCGGCAGAGTAGAATTCACCAAATCAATACGCATCTTCTAGGTATTTCCATAACCCTCTAAATGAGCCTTGACTCGTCCAAATCGGTTCATTTAATCAGGAGATATTGAAGATTCAGCAAGACCATTTCGTTTCCCTCCCTTTTTCCAATCATCTATTCTTCCCTAAAAATTGACATCATCAAACTGCGATATCTCGAGATCGGCAGAGTGTAATTTAAAAAATCAGGTCTCATTTCCAAGCTATCTTCATAATCTTCCAAATGAGCTCCGATCCGTCTGAATCGGACCATTTGGTCATCAGATATAGAGCATTCGTTTTGTCTTTCATCTCTGATTCGAAGATTAAATTATTTCGACTGTGACGATTCCACTGTTCAGGATGCTGCTAAATTCATGAGACATGGCAAACGCCAGCGTTTGACGACCCACGACATAGATCACGCCTTGAAGATAAAGAATATTGAGCCCACGTATGGCTTCTTCGCCAAGGATCACATACCCTTCAGATTCGCCTCGGGGGGAGGGCGAGAGTTGCATTTCGTCGAGGAGAAGGAGATCGATCTCAATGAGATGATAGCTGTGGCTGGTACGGCTACGTGGCCAAAACTACCTCTGGAGATTACTCTCAGGGCCCACTGGCTGTGCATTGACGGCGTCCAACCGACCATACCCGAAAATCCACCGCCAGTTTCCAAAGGTAATTCTTCTCCTCAATTTTTCTCGATGCACATTCCGTTTTTGTTTATTTGCTTCATATCTCGATAATGAGTCATTTCACGGGAAAATGTCTCAGAACCTTTTTTATAGCTGAGAAAATTCCCTACAAAAAATCTCTTATGACAATTCCTTCTAAATTTAATAGTTAAGAAGATAATCGAGAAATTAGCAAAATGAAAATTCGTCAAAATCTACATTTTCGTATTTCTTCAATTTATTGTTTGTATGTGAATATCTCGTAAATGAGGGCTCCTACGAGAAAATGTCTCAGAACCTTTTTTATAGCTGAGAAAATTCCCTACAAAAAATCTCTTATGACAATTCCTTCTAAATTTAATAGTTAAGAAGATAATCGAGAAATTAGCAAAATGAAAATTCGTCAAAATCTACATTTTCGTATTTCTTCAATTTATTGTTTGTATGTGAATATCTCGTAAATGAGGACTCCTACGAGAAAATGTCTAAAGACCTTCTTTGTAGCTGAGGAAATTCCCTACAAAAAATCTCTTATGACGATTCCTTCTAAATTCAATAGTTAAGAAGATAATCGAGAAATTAGCAAAATGAAAATACGTCAAAATCTACATTTTCGTATTTCTTCAATTTATTGTTTGTATGTGAATATCTCGTAAATGAGGGCTCCTACGAGAAAATGTCTAAAGACCTTCTTTGTAGCGGAGGAAATTTCCTACAAAAAATCTCTTATGACATTTTCCTCTAGACCCACTCATTGCGGAGATAATTCCCCATTCAACAAGACTTGAAAAAAAATCTGTAAAACTCGTTGCAGACGTTCAGAAATTGGAGAGTGTGGACCCAACGACGAAGCTCGCCAACAAATCCACAAACATGAGTGTGGGGAAGCCCGGGGGTGGTGGCAAGGGTCAAAAACTTCGAAATGTAGAGACAGTGCATGTGAAACAACTGGCCACCCACGAATTGAGTGTTGAACAGCAGTTGTATTACAAGGAGATCACAGAGGCCTGCGTGGGCTCAGACGAGGCTCGCAGGGCTGAGGCTCTGCAGTCACTCTCAGCTGATCCTGGCCTTCACGAAATGCTCGCGAGAATGTGCACATTCATTGCTGAGGGTGTGAGGGTCAATGTAGTCCAGAATAATCTCGCATTGTTGATTTATCTCATGAGAATGGTGAAGGCTCTGCTTGATAATCCAAGTCTTTATTTGGAGAAATATGTGAGTAATTCAATGTATTTTATAATTTCAGGCTTTCAAGTTTTTATTCAATTGATGGATTGATTGAAAATTTACATCAAGTGATGACTTTAACTTGAAATTGCGTTAATCCATTGAAGAGCAATTTTTATGAATGAAAGAATGAAGTGATTTTAATGTTTCATTGATGAATTGAATATTAAACTTCATAAATCAATTTAAGTTGAATTTAATTGTTGAGATTAAACTTGAAATTGCATTAATTAATTGAAGGACAATGTTTATTGATGAAAATGATTAAAAACTAGATTAAATTGTTAAATTGGAAATTAAACTTTGTAAATCGATTAAACATCGAATCATATCGATGAATTGAACTTTCAATTGTATGAATGCATTAAAAAGCAGTTCTTATTGGTGAAAATAAAAATTAAAACCACAATTTCATTGATAAATTACAAATTAAAATTCATAAATTAATTTGAAATTGAATTCACTTCATGAATTAAATTTAAAACTTAATTACAACATTAAAAATCAATTCTTATCAATGAAAATTGATCAATAGCCAATTAAATTCTATAAATCGATTGACAAATGATTTAAAACCAAAATTGAATTGTTGCATGGAAAATTAAACTTCATGAATCACCAACAAATGAATTCGTTGAACTCTTCAGCTTCACGAACTGATTCCGTCGGTAGCTACCTGCATAGTGTCTCGACAGCTCTGCATGCGACCAGAAATGGACAATCACTGGGCTCTACGGGACTTCGCCTCACGTTTGATGGGTCAAATCTGCAGGAACTTCAACACATCTACCAATAATGTCCAGACACGTATCACGAGAATGTTCAGTCAAGCGTTAACGAAGAATAGTCAAGTAGGAAAAACAATAATAACTCTCATTCCAATTAATCAACACTTTCATTTGCTTCTGAATGGAAACTTTGTAATCGTTCAAATTTAAGTCTACAACTTTTTGTGATAGGGTAACTAAATATCGTCTAAAAATATCGTCTTTCTCTTCATTTCTTTCGAAATTTTCTTATAAGGAATCATTTGAATTTCATCAATTTTTGCATGAATACAGAATTTAATAGTCCTATTCATTGAGACCAATTAAAATTCAATTTTTAGTACAGATTCGAAAAATTTGTTATTTTTCAAAAAATCGATTTTTCAACGATCGCTCAAAAAATTGTCATCAAAATGGAATCAGTCATGGCTCAAAAAATTGATAACAATACCCTCTTGATTCTATCAGAATATGATGGGGGTCGCACAATTTGTTGTTGAGTTACAGCACATTGTTTATGCAATTTGAAAGAGAAAATCGGTTTTTTCATGATTATTGAAAGAATCATCAGTAATAGCAATTAAATCAGGGCTTGAAAAGTATATTTCAATGGCTTCATAATCAAGTTGAAAAATGGTGAGAACAGTATCATTGCTTATCCAGTTACACAATACCGTCATGAGCTTTTTATATCAAAATATCTGTCTCTATTACACTCAGGTATTAGTCTATTATGTTGAATAATTATTCATATTGATTCATGGTCCCCACTAACTTCTGACAGAGCCTGGGTTAAACTCTGGCTAAATCCTGAATAAACCCTGATTAAATCCCGGCTATACACTGATTGAACCTTGATTGGACCTTGATTAAACCCGGACTGAAAAAGAATTCGAGTCTTGAGAGGGTCTGAATGTAGAATTATTTGACAGAACGAAATAATACGCAAAATTTTGATGACATTCCAATTGATGATAGTACTATAACATGAAAAAATAGAAGAACAGAATAGTGAAATAAGATTTTCAAAAAAGGAAATCCATTCCGAAGCAAATGGTTAATTTATTAGCAACAATTACTACACTCATTTATTTAAAATTTCTATTCTGCACTTATTTAACAAGTTAATCACGCAAATAAAATCATTATTCATTATTAATATCGATGGATAATTAACCTAATTCATCATGCTTTCAGACTCCCCTGGCTTCGCTCTACGGTGCAATCAGTGGCCTCTGTGAATTGGGTCCAGAAGTGATAAAAGCCCTTGTCATACCAAAAATAAAAATCATATCAGAGCGCATTGAGGGCTGTGTCGATGGTGCAGCTCTGTCCAATGTTGACAAAAATGCCGCTGGACACATTAAATCGGGGCTTGTGAAGTCAGTGGCACCTGTGCTGAAAACAGTCAGATCGGCTCCTGATTTTGTTGATGATTACAAGCAGGATTATGGATATTTGGGCCCTGCACTTTGTGCTGCTGTTGCCAAAGCGAGAACTCAACCTGTCGCTGTTGCACACTCACCATCCACCACTGGAACTGGGCTAGCAGCGAGTCAACCTCCTACTGCCAAAACCCTCGTTCAAAATGGTATCTTTATATTTTATTCTGAATACATTGTTTTTATCAGGATTTTATATCGGTTTTCTTATTGTAAAAGAATTTTAGTAAATTCGGCGATGAAGTTCCTGCGTAAATTGCATTGTTTATTTTTATTAATTATGTTTTATTCATTTTTGACTAACAGTTCATTAAAATTCTGGATATTACATTATCTGTTGATTAGATGCTAATGAAATGATGAATAACGAATTAATTGATAAGTCCTGGAGTGGAAGAAGAAAAGGGATAAAATCATTTGCAATATTTTACCGATATTTATGGAACTAGTAGGTTTAGAAGAAAATGTCAAAAAAGCTTTTGTTTAATCTGCGAAATTCTCGACAAAAATGTCCCGTAACATTTTCTTCTAAAATTGCTCATTATCGAAATAATTTCAAAATAAACAAATGAGTCTTTGAAAAAAATGGGAAAATCCCAGAAAATTTATCAAGACTACTTTGCAAATATGTCTGACACTAGTAGGTTTAGAAGAAAATGTCAGAAAAGATTTTGTTTAGCTCGTGAAATTATCTACAAAAATGTCTCGCGACATTTTCTTCTAAAATCGCTCATTATCGAGATAATTTCATTAGAAATATTTAATGAAAGACTCTTGAAAAATATTGAATATTTAATGATGAGATATTTTCATTAGAAAATATTTCAGTGGGCAGTCAACCCAGCCAACCGAGCCAGCCACGCACGATTGTTGTCAATGCAGCGAGGAATGCTGGAGTCAGTGCTGCCAGTACTGGTCAAAAATACGTTATTGTCCAGTCGAGATCACAGACACCGACGGGGGTTCAACAGCAGCCACCGACGAATCCCCAGGCACAGGGACAACCGAATCCACAGCAGATTAAAATCACTCAGAGTAATATACAACAGAAGCCCCTGCAGACTGCAGCACCTAAACTTGTTGTTGTCTGCATGCAGAATAGCAGTCATACTAATACATCAACTATGTCTCAGGTAGATATTTATTACCTTTTTTTATATTTATTATATTATATTTATTATAGCATTCGTCAACCCCCATGATCTTTATTCTGACCCTTGTGACCCTTAATCTGACCTTCATTTCTGACCCTTAATTTTGAAGTTTTAATTTCGAATACCAAATATTCATCACCAGAAGCCGATTTGAATTTTCATAACATGGAGAGATATATAGATTATTTTGCCCGTTATCTTGACCCTTGAGACATTTATTCTGACCCTTTGTGACCCTTATTTAGACCCTCGTGACCCTCATTCTGCCCTCCATGACAGTTCTGACCCCTAATTTTAGAATCTTAATTTCGAGTACCAAATTTTCATCACCAGAAGTCGATTTGGATTTTTATAATATAGAGAGATATTTTGTCTCCATTTTTAAAACATTTATTCTATTTCCTTTGTATTTATTATTCAATTCACTGGAAGATGAAAAACTTTATCCATTCCATCAACTTTTCCTTTTTATTTCAAAATTTATTCGGCAATATTAAACTAGTATAAATATAACTTGAATTTTGAAGATTCAACTCTGAAATAACAGCAAACCTGTAAAAAGGTTTAATTAGATTTTTCCTATCGTCCAGGTTTCAATGAATATCTCAAAATCTAAGGGAGATAGCAAAAATTTCCGCATAACTTTTTTTGTAGCCCTCAATTCGCTCTGCAAAAAATGTAATTACAAAAATTTTGTTATCTCCCTTAGATTCAGAGATATTCCTCTAAAACTCAACTCTCAAGGGCTCTCTTTTAGCTTTGTGAATTCATTTTTCAATGAAAAAGAAATTATTTCAATGAAATATTATTTTATTATTAATTTCAGGTGACGACAATAAGTAAGACACAAAGTGTTTTCGTGATGCAGCAGAGTGCGGAGAGATCACTGAGTCCAGATGATGATCACGCGTTCATGTAGCACAGATGAATAACTGATATATTTAAAAAATGAAAATTGAGGGACTGGCATTCGGCTGCAGAGGATTCAGTTCACAGGCAATTGTATTATCCCATCTGAATCATTGAGTGGAATATAAATGGGTTTATTTTTACCTCGACAATCATTCTTCATTAATTTTAATTCACCAATTCGTCAAGTACAGGAACTTATCTAGGACATTTACAGGTGGTTTACACGATCAGCAGTTATACTCGGAAGTGGGTAAGATTCTAGTTCAACTACTATTGACATATTCATGGATAATTCTTATTTCTCAAAATTCATTAGATGTGACGAATTGAATAATATTTATATACTAGATCGAAATTTTATGAAATAATTTCGTTTCAGCATTTGAGAGTCGTTTTTTTTTTCATTTAAATGTATGAATATTATTTAGAATTGATGAATGTTATTCAGTTAAACATGATGTTAATTAATGAATATTATTTAGTTGATATTATTCGGGTTTCTGCAGGAATTATTACTTCAAATGCTATTTGTATGACTAATTGACGTATTCATACTTCAAGATTGATCGACTGGGGCAGATAAAATAGTATTTGAATGGTTTGATGAAGGAATACCATTTGAAATGAATAGTTGACCCGAATATTCGGAAATAATTTCGTTATTTGAAGTCATTGAGGAGCACTGGGACAATTTCATAATAATTTCTAAAACATAACGAAGGAAATGAGATTCATATTGAAAAAATTAATGTCATTTCATTTTCAATCGTAGGAAATAATGGACTTAGGTTCACCAGTCATTCTCCAACATTATATTATGGATAATTAACAACAATGGAGATGAACCAGAAGATGAATTCCCCAAAATCATATCTCTATTTATTCCTTACGATATTGTTACGAATGTCATTTGCATTAATTTTCAATTTTTCGTTTTTTTGGAACAAAACTTCTTCTATTCTGGCTTTCGTCTCGTCTCTTTCTGCTTTTATTATTTAGTATCCTTTCAGTTTTCGTTGAGATTCTAAAACTGTGACAGATAATCCAATTCCACTAACGCCATTCGAAAGCTGGGGAGCACGTCTCAAAAACTTCGTCAAAAAAACTTGGTTAAATGAACTTTGGACAAGTGAACTTGTGGTTAATTCAACTACTGTCTATTTGAACTTCTGTCAATAAAACCTTTCAGTTTTCTTGTCTGGCGTAAGAATACAGGTCAAATATGTGTTTGTGTTTGTGATTCGGGTGTGTTGATTCGGGTGTTTACTACTCTGGATTATTTGAGAGGGATTGCTTCGAATGTTGTGCTTTAAATGACTGATTTTTTTTCTATTTTGTTGTGTTGTGGATGTAAAGAGTTGTGTTATTTATTCTTCACGATATGAATTTGTGTCAAATCACTGGTTATCAAGTGTCAATGGTTTTTATCGTGGATACGACGTTGGAAACTTAATCTTGCAGTTATTTTTTTCTCCATTTTCTTATTTTTGTCCGTGGGTATTCATCAAAGTGTTATTAGTGCCCTATTTTTGTGGGTTTTTTTTGCATTATTTCCTAAGTTTTTGAATGTTTTTTTCAAGTTTTTTAAGTTTTAAATTGCTGAAGTTTTTTTTGTTTCGTTTTTTTTAGTTGGGAAGTTTTTTTGACGAGGTTTTTGAGACATGGACCCGAAAGCTGGATAGTGTAGCTTATATTTTTAAGGCGTTTTATAATTTTTCATGCATCAGAATTCATCGAATCGCACCGCAGACTTCGTAACAGAAAGGCCCCGTACGCGAAGAGTTAAACTTCTATCTCCATTTTGAAATAGCAGAGAGTGGGGCAATATGGGACTTTTGATTTTTTTAAAATGTCTTTTGAAATATTAAATTCATTCAACAGTTGATGAAATGGGATAATTTTTCCTCTTCGTGATGAGTCTGGATATTTAAACGAAATGTCAAGTGTCCATTTTGCCCCGCTGTTCTGTACCTCAAATCATTACAATATATTATCCAGCTCTGGTTACATATGTATGGTATCAGCGTCGCTGGGACGTCGATTTCTCTGGGTGAATGGGGCACCTCGTTGGTGGTAGCACGCAGATGCCATCTCCAGGAGTTTATTCGCCATTTCACTGCCCGTTTCATTCACCATTTTCGCGAATTGACTCGGGGGCTTTTGGGTGAGGAGCTGGTAGGGGCTCGCGCATTCCTGAAAACATTCAGATTTGAGAATTAAGGCCCGGGTGTACTATCTTTCGAATGTTATCTGGATTTTTTTTTATCTTTCGTAATTCAAAATTGTCAATTGAGTGGTACATCATCTGGAAATTCCCAAAAATTATGATAGGATGATAAAAAAAATAGAAAAAATTCTGAACTTTTTTAACGAGCATTTTTAATTGAGATTCAGAATAAGTTGGAAAATGTGGAAATTATAAATATCTGATTCGCTGTGCAAAACACCAACTCCTCATAAGAAGTGACAGTTAGATATCTCAATTTTCAAAACAGTGGTATGTAGTCATCTGCCATTTTTATGTGATAAAAGTGTGATTTAAAAATTCTCCAAAATATTACAACTTTTTTCAAAGAGCCTTTTCTGTAATAAATGTCTCTGTGCAGTGTGGGAAAAGATTTACAAAATCAGTCTTCCCCCCGCATGATATTGGGTGACAGACCACCATTTGTCACCGTAAATCAGATACATTTTTCAATTTCTTATTACTCAACTTGTTCTGAATATAAATTAAAAATGCTCTTTGAAAAAATTAAGAATTTTTTCTACTTTTTTTTTTGATTATTCATTCATAATTTTTCAAAACTTCTACATGATGCAGGACTTAAGTTGTGTATTTCAAAAATTTTGAAGTGACGTTGATCTGTAATTTTTTTTATTTTGCATAGGGTGTCAGTGGAATTATGTGTGACTTTTTTCTCACAAACATTCGGAGCTATGTCAAATTTGTATCAATGCAAAGTAAAACTTCTCAAGAGGAAGACATACCACCATACGCCCTCCCTCCATCACCACCACTCGATCACTGTCGATTATTGTGTTCAGTCGGTGGGCAATTGTTATCACTGTACATTCCGCGAATTTCGTTCTTATGGTGTGTTGAATCATTTCGTCAGTTCTGTGAAAAATTTATCATTTATTATTTCATCGGGTGATTTTTCTCATGAGAAATTATTCGATGAAGTGATGAATCGTTATTTGTCGAACGTAACACTTTAATGAAAATTTAATTGAAGGCCCGGGTGGATTGTCTTTCGAACGTGATCTTGATTGTTTTTTTAAAATTATATTATATATTATAATATATTAAAATAATAATAATAATAATAATAATAATAATAATAATATAATTATAATAATATATAATATATTATTATATATTATTATTATAAGTATAAATAAATTTTTTTATTTAAAAAATCCGTTCCGTTCAGTAAAATGTCTAATTTCTCAACAAACCGAGTATCGATATTAGCAGTTGCTTCATCAAGCACAAGAATCCGAGTATTCCTCAGAATAGCTCTCGCCAAGCAAATGAGTTGTCTCTGTCCAACACTGAAGTTGGTTCCCCCCTCAGTCACCATTTGATCCAGCATCACTCCATTGAGCTCAACCTCGTTGAGAACCCTCCAGAGTGCATCGTCAGGGTACGTCTCGAAGGGATCCAGATTGTACCTCAAACTCTCGGAGAAGAGAACTGGCTCTTGCGGAATGATTGAAATGTTAGAGCGGAGATGGTGGAGACTGATGGTTTTGGTGTCCCTCTCGTCGATCAAGATCTCCCCCTGCAGTCCGTCCCCAGTTAGTCGGAATAGGGCCTGAATCAGGGAGGATTTTCCAGCTCCTGTGCGACCGACGACCCCCACCTTCCAGCCAGGCTCAATTGTCATGTTGAGATTCTAGGGAGTTTACGATGCAGGCAAAATAATTTTTATTTTAATCTTTTTTACTTATGATTTACGATGATTGAAGATGTTTTTATGAAATTTGTCAACTTGATATAATATTATTATGAATAGCGATCTCTTGGATGCATCCTAACATGCAGAGAGAAATATTCAAGAAAAATTACGAAACATTTCACGTAATCCGCAAACGAGAATCGTTTTCGGTGAATTTCTATAGGAATATAAGAGAATAAATCTGAAACGTTCAGTAAATTTTCGGGTCTGTGATTGGTCCCGCGCTCGACCGTCTGTGTGACGTCACTAGCGATTTCAAAGCGTTTGAAATCTTCAACTTTTAATAACTAATTATTAATTAATGATCAAGATTTTGAACGTTTGTGAATGAAAAATGCATTATTCAGGTCCCAAACTTGAGATTAGAAAATTGAAAACAATTCATGAAAGTTCGCTATTGTGTCACCTTTAGGACGGGCGTATCATCCTTCTTGTAACTCATGAAAACATTTTTGAATTGAATTCTCCCGCTTGATGGCCAATTCGGGGGCGATGGACTGGCGGAATCTTCGGACTCCTCTTGAGGAAGATCGCTGTACTCCAGAACCCGCTCCACTGCAGTCATCTGGGACTGGACTTCTGTGCTCTGTCTCACACCGTACTGAAGCATCCCAGTGAGGATTAGAGACTGAGAGATTGCGAGACCAACTGATCCACTCAAGGTATTTCCTGTGGTGAACATTATTTCGATTCGAAATGAACACTTTCATTAATTTGCCTGGCGCTTCAGCAGCTAAGAAATTACTTTTCTGGTGATTATCAAAGTGTAAATTGTCTCATCTCAATGCACGAACGTAATTCATGAACATAAATGACGAGATAATTTCTGCGATGAAAAATTTTCGTCTCAAGACTTGCGCAAAACGAAATCATCGGCATGTTCTATTTTGCTATATTTTTATCACTAAATGATAAGCCAAAAAAATTGAAAATTATTTTTTAAATTAATTAATCATTATTGTCATATTTTTGTTTACTATAATTATTCAATCATTATTCAACTGATGAATTAATTAACTAGTTCATTTCCAATTTGTAATAAATGATGAGATCATTTTAGCGTTGAAAAATCTTCGTCTCATGTTCTGCTCTATTATATTTTATCACTAATTGTGAGTGATAAAGGTAAAAAAATGGAAATTGCAATAAATTAATTATTTGAAAAAATAATTATTAATTATTGTTTAAATAATCAATTAATTCATCGACTAATGGATTTTCAATTTTTAATGAAGTATTGAAGTCGTCAATACTGCATTAATCGTCCCCTTAACGATGAAAACTGAAGTTTATTACCGTCATCCATGAGAATGAGTGAATAGCACACGCATGCGATGAACAGACAGGATACTAGATCGAGAACGAGTCCAAAAGCAGATTGCATTGCCAATATGAGGTACCACGAGGCCGTATGTTTATCCTGGTACTTATCGAACTCCTTCCGCAGCATCACTTGGACTTCCGCCCCACGACTTCTGATAGTCGACAGTCCGTTCATGGTTGTAGCCACGTGAGAAAACACCGGACTCTTAGCTGAGAAAAATTACTTTTCATCACTTGTCCGTAAAGTGAAATTTTAAAATCTCACTTTCCACACATCGTGATAGAAAATAGGGTTCGATACTTGTGAGAAAAGTATTCTTTGATCTTTGGGACGCGCCTTCGGCGAGCGCTACCTATACACCTCCCAGCGGTTAAAAGACAGTTTTACGCACTCGTATCAAAATGCTATTTTCATCACACTGTCCGTAAAACGTCGTTTTGCGGATACTTCGTGTCCGTCAAATGCCGTTTACGGACGTTGTGAAAACAACTTCCGGTTGCCGAGTTCACTGTTTGGAGCGGTAGTAGAGGTACGTAAAGAGGTTTTTGTACACGAGTGCGTAAATTTTAAGAGCTTTACGCACGTTCGTGAACTTAGCGCATGCCGTGCGGAAAATACCCGCTTTACGCACACTAGACCATTTCGAAAAGTGCACTTTTCAGTCAGGTATCACAACAAAGTGTTTTTGGAGGCGAATAGCGCTCCCCGAAGGCCAATCCACATCGTGTGACGTAATATTTGAATGCCCCTTTCGATGCATTCGGGAAGTACACACTCACTAATGCCTTCAATTCTCTTGATATCCTGCGCTGAATCCATGAAATAATGCCGGAGAAAGTAGAATAGAATTGCCACAATGACAGTTGGAATTATCATCCAGTAATTGACGACTATGATCATTATTAAGATGCTGATCAACACGCAAAATATTTGCAGGCATTCCAACATAGCTTTGGGGAGCAATTCGTCGATGGCCCCGATGTCTTTTGAAAATCGGTTGAGAATACGTCCTGAAAGAAAAAATTACGAAATCGGCAACACAGTGGTGCAATGAGGAGAGCAGAACCCAAGGTTTCTTATAGAATCTTGTGAATTTTATTCTTACAGGCATTATAGACTTTTATATAGAATTCCCAATTGGAAAAACCAATAACTTGTTCAACTTTTCAAGTGGACAACTCAGTTGAAAAAAAAAATTGACTAACTAAATCAATTACAAATTATTATTCTCATCAAATTAGAAGTGTTATGGCGTACTTTTTCGGTCTCAAAAACAATTATTAAAGAAAATGTTCATAAATTATGGAGGACTTGTGACTGCGGTGGTAACAGTCGAATTTTGATCGGGCAACATCGCACGCTTCGGCTAGTAGTGGGGTTGTAACACTGAGATGAATGTTTGAATGAATTCGAAGGAATTCGAAAATCAATCGAAGATATCACGCCTATATGGCCCGGTCCCCTACTTGTTCTCGCCGGCGATAGATTCTCCATAGTCTAAAGTAAATGGCTTGTGGTTTTTTTTTCAATATCTTGAGTGTCTGACCCATGCAACACCTCGATCAAAGTTCACACGGTCACGTTTCTTCCCTAAGCGTAATGTTACAAGAAGTGATTTTCAGAAATTAATTTCTCACTAGGATGCCCCGATGGAAGGATTAAGATTATTACTAACGTGTGACTCAAATATGAACCTGGCATATGAGACAGTATAAAAATTACGGTGCATAATGTGGGTTTTGGCTAAACATCCTTAAGTGCTGTAAAACATAGTCCTATTATCCTGAAAATGAAAATATCCTTACCAGAAGAATTGGTATTGAAAAAAAACATGGGTGCCCCGAGGACATTCGCAAACATGACCCCATGCAATCGTCTGCTGCTCTTCATGCATACTCCAATAAACAGGATGCTCCTCAACATGACAAATATAATGCAGCATGCAATGCAGAAGGTGTAGATATATATGGAGTACTCCGTGACAAGAAGTCCGTCATCGTCCAGCAAGGAAAATTGACTCCACACTGAGTCATTGAAGTACTTCAAGTAATCTGGCCTGATCGCTGAGTAGTCTCCACTCACATCATCGAGAGCCTTTCTGATGACTTCTACATTTGTCCAGTAGGTAATCCAGTAGTCTACACCGCTGGTTGCAACCTGTCCCAGGATGAATAACAGGGTGAGTGCTATTAGTGCGCAGATTGTACTTCCAGCTCGGAAATAACGAGTGTAAACGCTCCATGATAATCCGCCCGAGGTCATGACTTCAGCTGCAGCCTTCCTGTTGTCGTCTGCCTGCGCCGCTGCCGCCTCGTCGTCATATGCCTTGCGAAAGAAGGTAAAATTCATCATACAAATTTAGGATTAATGAAGATTGAAGATTTTTTCTTAATTTTCAAGGGATTTTCGAAACCTTGAACATGAGCCCAAACTTGTCCAAATCACATCATTTAGTCGGGAGATATTGCCTTTAATTGATTTTACTTGAAATTATTTTTTCCTCTCGGATTTCGATCAATCAGAGTGTAGTATTTGGGTCACGTGACACGTTCACATCAGTTTTATTCCAACTAGACTGACGGCGCGCTTATCTACGACGTGAGAATAGACGCAGGAGGCGTCTATTCTCACAGGCTTTTGATATATTTGTGATGTTAATTCGATATTTGTGTGACACCACTTTCAGGAGATAACATCACGACGTGTGTGGCTCGTTTGAAGGTTATTTGAAGAGGTTTGTTAGGACAGTGGCATCTACAGGCGATTAAATTGTGTATATGATTTAAAAAATTAATTATATAATTGAACATATTAAATTTTTATGATTTTTTACGTGGATATAATTGCAAAATTTAATATATCAAATTATATAATTAAATTTTTAAATTATATATTCATGCCTTTGGGAGATTCAACACCAGCTATGTCCTCATGGTGAATCCTGGGTTACGAAATCTGATAGAGTTCAATAATTATCCTACCAAGCGCAGAAAATCTCTTGTAATTTATGTGAATACCTTAATAATTGATAGATTAAATTATTTTTGCTGTATAAAGGAACAGTCGGTTAAGGGCATAATCCTGTACATCTATTTGAGCATCTATATTTGATGACTTAGATGTTTCAAAGGGGTTGAAATTAAATTAAAGGCACCCAGAAATTCAAGTCATAAATTTTATACTAACAAAGACTAGCAAACCCCTTCAAATAAACATAAATATATTTGGCTACTGAAAAACTAAACCTAAAAGAGAGTAACATGAGGAGCCAACTGTGGGAATCCCCTCCTGCGTCTATTCTCACGTCATAGAGAGGCGCGGGAGCGCGCCGAAAGACTAGTGTCTTTGAAATAAGGCTAAACCGTGCTTCGCGCTCTAGATTTTAATCCGTGAAACTGATTCCTCTCGTTCTGCGCATAAAAACTATGCGGAAATATCCGATAATTTCTTTAAAAATATTCAGAAATCGTTTGAATGGATAAATTAGGGAATTTCCTGAGAAATTCACGAACTAATGGCACCACGTGGCTAAGTACTCTTCAATGGATCAGACGAGGATGGCAGCAATCTGACCATCTTTATTTAAAGCTTTTGGCAAATGAAGTACATCTGCAAAAAATGCCCTGATTGACTGATAAACTCACAAAACTTTCGACTGATCTTATCGATGATTTCCCTGAGCTCAGTTGTGATGGTCTCCGTCTGCGTCCCCCGATTTCTTCCCGAATGTGAGTGATGGAGGGAAGTTCCAGCCTTTGGGCGGCAAAACCCTCAGTGTGACCATCAGGTTCTTCTTCGTTAACCGGCTTCTCGGCTTCTTTTTTTTGTATTTGGCTCAGCACTTGGTTGAAGTCTTCATTGGAAGTCGACAGTTCGTCGAACGCCCCCTGGCATTTTACTGTACCCTAAGAAATAGTCATATTTCATAAATCGAAAACGTGCATGATTTTTTTTACGTGGATACGTCTAAGGTTTCCTTATGGGGCGTCATTTTAGGAAAAACCACTCTTTTGCCAGCGCCATCTATCGGAATTCTAGAAAATCCTCCGGTTCTCTAGAAAAATCTCAGCGTTTGTAGAAAATTTAAGAAAATGCTCCGGTTCTGTACAAAATTCATAAAAATCCTCCGGTTGCCTAGAAAATTCGGACAAATTCTCTGATTTTGTAGAAAATTTTAGAAAATCCTCCGATTTTCTACGCGCAAAAAAAATACCAGAAAAATTACTGTGCTTCCACGGTAAAATGGGTTCATTTGGACGGACCCGGAAAATTACCGTGCCAGCACCGGAATTTTTGCTACGCGCTACAGAAATTTTTCTCGGATGTACTGCAAAAAATTGTTGTACTCCACAGCAAATTTTCCGGTGCTGGCACGGTAATTTTTCCGAGTCCATCCAAATGAACCCATTTTACCGTGGCAGCACAGTAATTTTTCTGGTATTTTTTTCTCCGTGTAGAAAATTCAAAAAAATCCTCCGGTTGTCTAGGAACTTTATAAAATCCTCCGGTTTTGTAGAAGATTCTAAAAAATCCTCCGATTTCTTAGAAACTTTATTCTTCACTGGAATCGGCCAAAAGCTAATAGAAGAAACCGTACAAACAAGTGGAAACATCAGGAAAAAAATGTCTCGTCAACATTCAAAACAGAATTCTCTAGAAATCCCAATAATTAGATCGATCTTTCCTTTTTCCCCGAATATTCCTCGACATCACTGGAATTTCTGGCGATGTTTGATGATCGTTACCTTCTCCAGGACAACAATGACGTCCGCTTGCTGGAGAAAGTGTAGTTGATGGGTCACGAGAATTCGAGTTTTTCCCTTCAGAAATCCCACGATGCAGTCCTTGAAGAGACGACGAGCCACCCGAGCGTCAACAGCGCTCAGGGGATCGTCAAGGAGGTAGAGATCAGCCTGGCGATAAATCGCTCGGGCTAGGTTCACCCGGGCTCGTTGACCCCCGGACAGGGACATTCCACGTTCACCCACGACTGTCATGTCACCGTCGGGCAGTTGTTTGAAGTCGCGGACTAATGAACAGACTCTCGTCACCTAGTGATGAGGATCAATCATTTGAAAATCCTTCGGCATTATTGCATTTTTACTTCGATAACGGTTTTTCGAAAATAATTTAGTGTCGTAGAGAATTTTTTGTAAAAAACCGTCTTTGAATCTCTTAATCAGAAAAACTAGCGTCGGAAATTGAGGCACTTTCTTCCCATTTTTTTAAGACGTTTATGTTCCCAAGTTTGAGGCCCGGGCGGATTATCTTTCGAACGTTATCTCGATTGTTTTTCCATCGTCGTAATGTAA
This sequence comes from Diachasma alloeum, assembly GCF_001412515.2. Lineage (NCBI taxonomy): Eukaryota > Metazoa > Arthropoda > Insecta > Hymenoptera > Braconidae > Diachasma > Diachasma alloeum. The sequence goes on along the minus strand of NW_021680371.1, from coordinate 2,605,708 downwards.
AATATTTCACAATTGCCAGTGGAGTTTACATCACGCAGGAATCCCTGAAAATTATGATTGTACAATCGAAAAAAGTAGAAACAAAACTGAACATTTTCAAAGAGCGTTTTTAATAAAGATTGAGAAATAAGTCCGACAGAGAGGAAATAGTGAATGGATAGTTTATCATGGTAACTAACGATCTGACAGCCATTGACTACTGTGACAAATGACGACCTAACCGCCATTAGATACATCAAATTATTAATTTGCAATTGCCTCCCTACTGGGTTTATTTCCCAATATTATTCAAAAACGCTCTTTGAAAATGTTTAGCTTTTTTCAAGGTTTTTTTGATTCTACAATCATAATTTTTGGGCAACCGGAGAATTCAGTAGCAAAGGGCTAGAACAGTTTAAGTCGACTCATCTCCCAGTTGAGTTCTTGAGGAATATTTCCGAATCTAAGGAAGATAGCGAAATTTTCATAATTACATTTGTTGTAGCTCTCGATCGGCTCTACAAAAAAGGTGATAACAAAAATTTTGCTATCTCCCTTAGATTCCGAGATATTCATTGAAAACTGGTCAATAGTCAAAATTGACTGGTACCGTTTTGAATTATTCAGGTCCCAAAGTTGAGATTAGAAAATTGAAAAAAATCCATGCAAGTTCTCTATTGAGTCGTCTGCATTTTGCTGAGATATTCATCTAAAACTAAATCAATATTCATCTGAACTAAATTGACTCTTCTCGTGTCACCATTCACTCTCAAATTTCTTCCCAAAATCAGCTGATGATTTTTCTCTCTAAAAATCATTCATAACAACATGAAGATGAAGTACTTTGTCAATGGACATACTTCCTGATACCTCAGGCTATCATACGGCTGCCCGAAAAGAATATTCTCCCTCAAAGTACCGAAGAACAGCCAGGCGTCCTGACTGGCGAACGAAATTTTCATGTCGTGATTGTCCTTGATGAATCCGCGAGTAGCATGATCCGTGGAATCGGGGTCGCCGTACTGGGACAATCGGGCAGTGCCGGCCCCGACCGGCAGTTCGTTCAGTAACAGATTCAAAAGGGACGATTTTCCCGAGCCGACGTGCCCCACTAATGTGCACAATTTTCCACCCTCGATTTTCATGGACACATTGCACAGAGTTGGGGGCAGTTGGCCAGTCTCCCAGTTCGCTGACACCTGGTGCAAGTCAACGGTCACAGCGGCTTTCGGAGGAGCTATTGACTTGGGGGATGTGTGTTTGCTCGGTTTAGAGTCCCCTGATGGGTATTCAATCTCCTCCAAGAGCAGAAATTTCTGGAAGAGGAATGGGTATATTTCACACATCGGCATAATCGAAATTTTGAATTACTGTTAAATTTGGAATATGTCAATTGTTAATATTACTCACCATTTTTTTTATTTTAAAAATAACCATCAATTTAAGGCCCGGTTGTACTATCTTTCGAATGTTATCTGGATGTTTTTTATCTTTCGTAATCCAAAATTGTCAATTGAGTGGTACATCATGTAGAAATTCCCAAAAATTATGATAGAATGATAAAAAAAAATAGAAAAAATTCTGAACTTTTTTAAGGGGGCGTTTTTAATTGAGAGTTAGAATGAGGTGAAAAACGTGGAAATTACAAATATCTGATTCGCTGTGGCAAATTATCCATTAGCTGTCATTTTCCATGGTGAATTACAAAACACTAACTCCTCATGGAAAGTGACAGCTAGATAGGGGAGGGTAGGGTAAAATGGACACTTTTGACTTTTTTAAAAATATTCATAACTCAGAAACAGATTTATCAATTGAGCTCAGTCTGAGCTTATCACAAAGAGGAATCATTGTTTTTCAATTGAAAAATAAAATTATTCCACTTCATGAACAATTCAATACATCATAAATATTTTTTAAAAAGTCAAAAGTGTCCGTTTTACCCTACCCTCCCCTATCTCAATTTTCAAAACAGTAGTATGTAGTCATCTGCTATTTTTAATGATAAAAGTGTGATTTAAAAATTCTCGAAAATATTACAACTTTTTTCAAAGAGCCTTTTCCGTAATAAATATCTCTGTGCAGTGTGGGAAAAGATTTACAAAATCAGTCTTCTATGACTACCGCTTAGCATTTATTCATACTTCGCTAATTCATTCATATTTTTATCATATGTTAATCTCCAAAACTTGAGTTATGTTTATACTACTTGAATGTTACACAAACCTCGAGTCTCCGTATGGAGATGAGAGCTTCGTCTCCCATAATCAAGGCTTGCGGAAAGGATATAGCGCAAGCGAGCTGGAAGGCATTGAAATAAGTGGCCAACTGGAACGTTATTTCGGCTGACATGGTATTCTTCAGCAGGACAAATGACACGATCGCGGTAAACAGAGTCGTTCGCTCTGTAATCACAATCAGGCCCAAGTACAGTGCTTTCAAGGACGAGGAAGACGTTATGTCTTTCACTTCAGCCCTTCTGGTCAGGGACACGATTTTGTTGAATGGTTTCTCCCAGGCGTAGGTTTTTATCACCTGCATGGAAATAACGACAAGGTGATGGGTCTGTGGGGGAGAATGGGGCAATATGGACACTTTTGAATTTTTCAGAAATGTTGATAATGCATTGAACTCAGCCCAGACTGAGCCTCATTAATCAATTTATTCGTGAGTTTATAAATGTTAGTTAACGGCCGCCTCGTGCCCGTCGCTAGATTAATTTATGCTATTTTATTTTATGTTCTTTGCATTTTCGTCTTCAGAATTAGATTAATTTAATTTTATCCATTCGTATTTTCGTAACATGTGGATAATTTTCGCCGTTTAGTTAAACGGCCACACGAGTGAAAAACCCCATCGTAGCAGCCCGGAAAAATACTATCTCCATGTAGTCCTGAAAATTTTCAAAAAGGAATGATTGCCTAGAAAATGGAGAAAACTTGTTTGTCTTCATTTCTGCCGGTGGAAAATTAGAATCACTGTTTTTTCTTCGAATATGGACGAGATATGAATATTTTGGAATTTTATGATCTATTTTTAATGGATGAGAAATGAACGAATGTAAAAAAACGCAGCCGGGAAGAAATTGGAAAACAAATTTTTTCAATGTCTCTGGAAAACTAAAAAGTCAAAAGTGTCCATTTCGCCCCAGCCTCCCCTACGCTCTCTGGAGGGGAGGGGGACGGTTTCCTGTTTGCTTTACTTGAATTCCTGAGATCAATTCATTCATTAGTTGCACTCGTCTATCCGTCAGTCTCGCAATTTTGGCTCTCAACTGTCCACCTTGTTTGGAAATTAGTACTTGAAGGGGAACTGTCATTATCAGGAGGGTAGCGACGCCAACTAATGTTGATATTCCTATTCTGGTCCACATTATAGCACCAATTACGATGATCTTGAAGGAAGAAACAGTATAAATAATTTTTTTATTCATATTCACAGATAAGAAAATTTAATAGAAAAACCTAGCGTATTCGTTAGAAAATTGTATTGAATTTCTCTTGAACTTTCTATTAATTTTCGACGGATTGTATTGAAATGTTCAATGGAAATATTCTATCGAAATAGTCAACAGAATTCAATTTTTTTATGCGACTTATTCTATTGAGATATTTTCTATAGAATTTTCTCGGCTCAAATGTTCTATTTTTTTTTTCATTGTAATTTTTTTTATTTTCATCAGGAAAATCAATCATAAAAACATGGGATATTTGAGCCTAGGAAATTCTATAGAAAATATCGGTAGAATAAATTGTACAGAAAAATAAAATTCTTTCAAATTTTTCGATAGAATATTTTCTATTGAACCTTTCAATAGAATCGGCCAAAAACTAATAGAAAATTCTGCAGAAATCCAATAGCATTATCTACCGAATTCACTAGACTTTCTATTAAAGTTTTTTTATAAAAAAAAAATAAACGATAAATCGAGATTAAACAAATGCCAATATTTTTGATTATTTTTTTTTCTAATGTTTTAGTAAACAAATTAGAATTGAATCTTTTATTTAAAAGCAGATGCAACATTTGAGGATTTTTACATAAAAGTGGGTTGAATAATGGTTTTTAAACATTTTTATTTATAACAACAAAAACGGCAAGTCAATGGGGAAAAAATTAGGATTCCGAATTTTGTCGAGTTTTCGGGTGATGGTCGGTAGTTTTTTAAAATTCACCTGTATTGGCATGATGATCAGATGGGGAAGGAACACAGGGAGCATATCGAAACGGCTGACGTCATTACTTAGAATATTTACTACTTGTCCTGGTGTTGTCTTATTCAGCGATGCTTTACTCAGTCTCAGGCTCTGAGAAAACCGAATGAGTTAATTAAATTTGTTATATACATAGAACAATCCAGCTCTTTAGTGAAAATATTCTATTGAACTTTTATTACTTGTTTCATTAAAAAATTTTAAACGGAAAAAAGTTGAGAAATTGACTGCAATTGAAATTAATTAAATTAAATTATACATGTATTGATATGTTTTCGTAAAAATGAATAGAATTTCACAATAATTTTCAAAAAATTCCAATAGAATTTTTCAAACAAATCCCCAAGTTTTTCCAATCAATTTATTTAGCCGTGAAGTCTAAAAAATAAGGGTTTTTGTCAACAAATGATTATTTTCAAAGCATTTGACGATTCTTCCAAAATTCTATTTGTATTTTATTGTTGAACTTTTCATTCTCATTGAAGAATTAAAAAAAAACATCCGGAAAATCTATGAGTTATTCATTAAAAAATTCAGATTAATTAAATTGAGTCATCAACATCGATTGGTATTTTTTCCGTGAAAATGAATAAAAATTCAATATAATTGCCAAAAAAATTCGACAAAATTACTTAAACAAATCACCAAATCTTTCCAATAAATTTATTTAACCGTGAAATCTTAAAAATGAAGGTTTTTGTCAACAAAAGATTATTTTTAAAGCATTTGACGATTCTCCCAAAATTCAATTTTCTTGAACTCTAAAAGAATTCTCTCAAAATTCCATCGGAAAATTCTATTCGTATTTTTTCGTTGAACTTTTCATTCTCATTGAAGAATTAAAAAAAACATCCGGAAAATCTATGAGTTATTCATTAAAAAATTCAGATTAATTAAATTGAGTCATCACCATCGATTGATATTTTTCCGTGAAAACTTAAAATTACTTAAACAAAAATTCTATTCGTATTTTTTCGCTGAACTTTTCATTCCCATCGAAGAACTGAAAAAAAACATCCAGAAAATCTATGAGTTTATCATTAAAAATTTCAGATTAATTAAATTAAGTTATCAACATCGATTGATATTTGTTCGTAAAAATGAAGAGAATTTAAAAATAATTTTCAAAAAATTCCAACAGAATATCTCAGACAAATCGCCTAGTTTTTCCAATAAATTAATTTATCCGGGCAGCCTAAAAATTGAAGGTTTGTCTTCAAATGATTAATTCCAAAGCATTCGACAATTCGCCTCCACTGACCTTCCTATAGATGAGGGAGGAGCATGCAACCCTGACCTGCATGCCAATTCGTTGTGTAGTGAGATTAGTATGATGTGTGATGAATGTTACCCCAACCGTCGTGAGGACCAGCCCGAGGGCCCAGAGAAGAGCTTCATCCCTCGTTGGGCCCCCCGTATTAGTCCCGAAATAACTGATGACTAAACTCTGAAACATCGGTTGCACCGATCTCAATACTACCACGGAAAATAGCAGGAGGATAGTGTCGCGAACGAGACCCGGCCAGAACGTTCGTATTATCGCCCTCGTGAGACTTGGCCTCGGTGATTTCGTTATTTTATTCCCATCGTCGTCGATTTTGTACTCCATGTGCTTCAGTTTTTGGAGCTCCATCAGCCACTCGGACTCCAGTCGATTCGCGAGTTTTTCGGATTCGTCGGCGCTCGGGGGGTCGTAGAGATCTTCTGGCTGTAGACCATATTTAGCACCTCTCCGGAATAAATCTAGGGTCCACCTGTAAGGGATGTCCGGGATGGCCATCAATCTTCCGATTTTTCAATATTAAGGGTGCCAAGTGAATTTGGCGATGACCTTGAAAATTGACATTCACCAACAAAGTTATAATTTTTTTAATTAATAGTATTAGACAGATGGTGAACATCGGTGAGAATTTTAAAATTTTAGAACTTATGGATATCGAGAAATTAAATAAACAAAATCAGTCTTATACACGGCCTCTTATGGAGTTTTGATTAAATTGAACGTTTCAACCTCCTAGGAACTCAAGAAAAAATTGAAAAAATTCGAAGATATGGGGAATGATGTGTTCAATGTGATGGCGACAAAAAACAATGGGGTACCGGGGTGAATAAGAGAGATATTTCAACCCGCCGTACCCATTTGATCCCATGCTTTCTCGAGGTTCGTCACGCGAAACAGAGGATTTTCCGCATTTATTTTCTCGATGTCTAGGTCCGGTTGCGGGTTTGAAATTTCGTCGGATGGATGAATACATGGATGAATACATATTTCTCCAATGATGGGGGGAAAGAAAAAAATTTTTTTGGAATCTTTTTTCAAATTCACTTAGCACCCTTAAAAGAATTTCCAACTTACACTGATCACAGTTTAAGGAGAGAGTTTTAAAAGTCGGAATAACAATCAGTAGTTAATCCTTAAATCAGTAATTCAAATAGTATTTCCCCAGCTCGGGTGAAGCGTATTGAGTGAAATTCTCATCAATTAATACTGCATTCATTCCGTTAAAAAATACTCATCAGCTAAATACATCTTTTGCAGCTGATGACGTTTCTCAAATAAAACAAATCTCTTGACATTTGCGTCTAGAATAAATATTCGCTACTTTTTTCCTCGTAGATTATTGAAATTAATGGAGAATCATTACGAACCAAAAGAAGAGTTTGCTGATGCAGTTAGCCTTCTCCACGGGATTTCTCTTCGGTGATATTGCCATGTTAATCCGCTCTTGTAACAGAACAAATCTTCACAGAAACGGAACGAGCAAACAATTAGGTAGAATTTCTGCCGCGGACACGTCTGTTTGCATTATTCCCTCATGATAGAAGGGTTTACTTTATCACATGCCCCCACTTTATCTAATTAGCACTCATATCCACGTCTCCCACCTCTCAATGAGTGTTTACTTTTTTCGGTAATCTGTCCTATGATAGTGAACGTTGATAAATTTGTGAGAAACTGGGTGGTCCCAACACTGAGAAAAAAAGAACAAGCTCTCAAACAATTCTTGTTTGGACCGAAAAAAACGGAAGCTAAAATTACGAAAAAGAAATTTTTTTTATTTGAAAGTCTTGAATATGAATAATCGCTCTGCTTAGTGATGCCCGAGAGACAGCATGAGACTGCACTTTGGAGAAATGGACTCGGTCTCAATGAACATGGAAATCTTGGGTTTCGTGTTAGAAGATTACTCCTGAAATTTCTAATAAAAAATCTTGAAATTTTTAACAATCACTTATTCACACGAAATTTTCATGTATTTTATTATTGAAAAATCAGTTGAATTCTGGAGTATTCAATGGAATTGCAATTTTCAGGTCCTCATGATAACGAAAATTATTGAATAATTTGAAAATTCAAGCAACAATTTCCCTGAATTTTCAATCTACTGAAAATTCAGTTGGATGTGATGTCCAATTTGAAATGAATTGAAAAATTCTAGATAAAAAACCCAATTAATCTGAATTTCCAACCTGAATGGAAGATTCAATGAACGATTTGATCTTGAAATGAATTCAAATTTACAATATTAAAAATTGAAGTGCAACTATTGCTTAATTTTCAAAAAAATTTCAACAGTATATCGTTTTCTCTCATTATGGCTCAAAGACAATTCATCTGATCTCGGCCTCAAGTTTTTCATGTTTTTTTTACATAAAATCTCGGTCCTTGTCTCGGTTTGACTCGTCTCGGTCTTCCAGATTAAAAAAAAAATAAAAACTGAAACCGAGATGAGATAAATTGGCTAGGACCAAAAATTTCCGTGTTCACTCTCGAAAGTATTGCCTGGTGATGTCTCGTGAAGTCTCCTGCAGGAAAAAAATCACTAGTCCCATCTGTCATAAATTATACTGTGATCAGTTATAACTTCTTCGATTATTATGGCACTGACAAAATGTCTTGCTGCCGAATAAGTTATAACCGGCGATAAGTTATACAAAATCACCGCTCGTAAGTAATATCGCATCCCCCACCGCTAGCCCGTTTCACACATGCGCGCGAATAATTGGAGGTAATTGCAGATGCGCCACAATAGGTGAGTATTTCTGTACGTGTTAGTTGCGCGCAGAGCGCGAATCTGATTGCTCATCCAATCAACCAATCAATTTTTGTCATTACGAAGTTCGGAATTTCCGACTCGAAAAATCGGGTAATTTTTTAGAAAACTCAGTTCTCTCAGATATCTTCGAAAAAGAGGGAAGACATTCTCGATTATTTCAAAGAATATCCCCGATTTTTTTTTTGTCTGCACGGAGAGAAATATTCCTGTGGAAAATTAAGATACCGTCACTTAAATTTTCTGAGTCGATTCCGTAATCGGTGAGCGAATTACGAGTTCCGTAATTTCACTGAACATTTCTCTCCGTGTGAAAAATCGAGAATATGTTCAATTTTTTAAAACAAAAACACTGATTTTTTAGAAATTCCCGGGAATCTTCTCGATTTCTCCCAATGACCTCTCTAATCGGAGAAATTACCGTATCACATGTCGCGTGGTCCATGTCTAATGCCCCCTTACCCGAGGCCCGAGACGTGTCCACGTCAAAAATCACACAAATTGATCTCGACAACTGAACATGTTATGAAACTCACAACTCCGAGACAATTCCTCCGCAAATGGTGACGAGTATCTCCCCGAGAAATTCTGCATGCTCACGAGCTACTCGCAAAATGATAAAATCAACGTCTACGATAGGACGAGAGCGCACCACGTGGCATTAAATGAAAATTCATTGATTATCATTATGCAAATCAATACCTTTAACGACGAAATTATCTGACATTTGAGAATTATCAATGTTAGCCGTATTCAAGGAGACAATCATAAAATTTTTCTCAGTTATTTTACTACAGTCATGAATTTGCACAATGATTGTGGAATAGTTGGGAAAAACAACAAAACAGAGCAATTGAATCTTACATATCCTGCACTGAGAGAAAAAATTACCTCTGCCGAAAATATATTTATTCCGCTCAAAAATATCGGGATAACTTCGTCTAATAATATAAGATACTTGGAGTCAACGCATAGTTTGATGTAAATAGATAAATAATTTGTCGCCTCAAAATCTGTTTTTTTTTCACGTGCACAAGTCAAGCGGAAAAGAAGTAGACTATTCCGCTGATTACAAAAAAGCTTCGTAAAAGGTTTTGAAATTTTCTGTGGATCAGAGGTTTGATCTTCTCAAACTTATCCGTTTGTGACCTCAGAACTGGACTTTGATTTCTCACTCAATAACTATCAATAGCGGGGAACCAAATGAGTAATATTGGAAATAACAGAGAAAGTCGCAGTAGAGATTATACAGTCGTATTTTTGCTGAAAGAAAATTTTTTGGTTTGCAGTCAAACATATTATTATTTATCATGATATTTGAATCCTGGCATTCTACTCGAAAGAATATGTATTCATATGCCACTGTCAAATTTTCAAGTGGAAAGAAGAAATTTTTCTCTACTGCTTCTCACGATTTCTCGTCTGGGAATTGGTATTACATACTTCCCAAACTCGAAAACTTGAAAATCACTACAGAAAAATATTGTTCCTGGGCTGTTGTGATGGGGTTTTTTTACTCGTGTGGTTGGCCAGTCCTCGCCTACGGCTCGGAGGCCAACGCCACACAAGTAAAAAACCCCATCGCAACAGGCCGGAAAAATACTATTTCGCTGCAGAATATTTTCTCGTGGGGAATAATAATTTTGAGACAAGAAAATTTTGTACAGGTGAACATTTATCTTTTCGGCAGAGCTAATTTTTTCTCTGTGTGATAGATTATAATAATATTATAAAAACAACCGACGGTGGTGGCTGTGACACTCTAAAAAATTGACACTCTAAATCTCACGGTTTCATTGTCGAGCGGGAGTCTCGCAAGAGACGACTGTATCTGGGCAGGTTTTTAGCTCAAAAGAGGTTTTCCCTTGTCATTCGGCGAATGCGGAGAGAAAGACCCGAAAGGGTATACGAGAGGAAAAAATTTTATTATAAAAACACGTAAAATAAATAATTTTTAGAATTTCTTTTTTTCTGGTAAACATTTCACCTTCTACCGGACATTTTCCCAGAAGGGAAAATATCTATATGAGACTTGGCCGCAGTCGTCGCCAACTTTTATTGTATTCAGTAGGAATGACGAATGAAAAGCAGCTGATAACACAACGGTATCTGTTGACACATCCCCGTGGAAAGCAGAAGAATGTTTTAATGTCACTGGCATGACACGCGAAAGGGATCATAAGGAATTGAAGAAAGGATCAAACACTAAATACATTATTCCCTCAATCTATTTATTTACAATAATTGACGAATCATGACTATAAAGTCTATTCTTTAAGTATTCCTCTCCAGAATCGCACGAATGCACTCGAAAATTATATAAAATATATTCATGCGGTAGAGAATGAATTTGAACAATTCAGTTGCGAAAAGAAAACAGATATTCAGCGGAATCTCAACTCCAGAAAATTGTCTCGTCACTGAATTGAAAATTCTTTCCTTTTCCCCATGCGATCTATCAGGTCAGTTATCTTACTCTCCATCCGTCGTATAATACAAAAATATCCACAAAGTATATTTCTCTATCAGATTATGTGAAGACTTTGGTGAAGATAGACGTCAAGCTCAAAAAATTAATATCAAAAATTTGAAACTGATGAATCACTTAAGCGCATTGGAATAATGCAGTTGAATTATACCACTTCAGTTATTTGTACATTGATTATAAAAATTTAATCTCAAGCACTATTGAAGTAATACTTGATTAACAAGTGTAAGGCCTTGGGCATGTAAGTACACCTGAGATAATTCTGATACGGCGTGACAAAACAACTAAACAATTGAGTTTCTTCCACGTTTCCGCAAAATTATCACGTTTTATCACCTCATCACTGAATGATTATTTCAATTACCTAGAGACAGTGCCTAGTGCTCTCACAATCTCTCCCCATAGCGCTCTTCATACGCCTTCTTAGCAACCCTGAACAACTGATCGTGCATAGCCCGACCAGTCTCCCTGACGAGAGACGTAAACTGTCCCCGTTCATTCTGCAGTAAAATATACGGATGATCATACTCCGCCAAGCGCCCATGATTCATGACAAGAACCTTATCACTATCCATGATTGTGTTCAACCGATGGGCCACCGTCAACACCGTACATTCCGCAAACTTAGTCCTAATAGTCCTCTGAATAAGCGCGTCAGTATGCGGATCGACATTAGCCGTCGCCTCATCCAACATAAGTACTTTATTGTTCCTCAGAATGGCCCTGGCGAGGCAAACCAGTTGCCTCTGCCCAGCGCTGTAATTAGTCCCCCTATCAAAGACCCTGCTCTCCAACCCATGAACCCCACTGGCAGCCACATCCTTCAACTCCACTTCCTCGAGAACAGCCCAAAGTGCCTCATCACTGAACTCATTAAAAGGATCCAGATTCTTCCTCAAAGTTCCAGAGAAGAGCACGGGATCCTGCGGAATGATCGATATTCTCTTCCTGAGATCCTCCAAGCATATGCTCCCAGTGTCCACCCCATCGATCTCAATGACCCCCTCAACCCTGGCCAGCCTGAACAGCGCGGATATCAGGGAGGATTTCCCCGCCCCAGTCCTCCCCACAATCCCCACCTTCTCCTTCGACTTGATCACCAGATCCAGACCCTTCAATACCGGTGGATCCTCGTCAGCGTACCTCATGTACACGTATCTGAACCTGATAGTCCCCTCACTTGGCCAATTCTTCGGCGCCGGAACCGGCAACTTCTCCATCTCCGCGTCAGCACGCTTCGTCCTCTTCTTCCGGTCCATGGGACCCCTGTCACAGAGGTTGTCCTCAGGTGGCAATAGCGTGTACTCAAGAACTCGCTCCACCGACATCATCTGGTTGGCGACCTCAGCAGACTGGCGCATCCCCCACTGGATCATCCCCGTCATCGACATGACGGTTGTTATAGCAAGACCCACCTGGGATCCTGAGTATCCATCGAGGAACAGCAGCGTAAACGTCACAATCGCCGTGAAGATGAAGCAGAAGACGTCGAGGGAGAAGCCAAATGCTGTGCTGGTGACTATGAACATGTACCAGGCCGAACTGTGGCTGTCCTGAAATCTGTCGAACTCCACCTTCAGTATCTCCTGCGCATTGTACGCACGGATCGTCGACAAGCCATGAAGAGTTGCGTTTAGGTGCGTGAAGACCGGAGACCGCAGCATGCCTTCCAAGCGCTTTATATTCTTGCTGGTCTTGAGGTAGATCTTGCGGATCCAGTAGAATATCAGCGACATGACCACCAGGGGAGCTATGAACATGGGGTTGACATAGCACACCACAGCCAGCGCTCCGAACATCATCATGATGATCTGGCCGGCGTCCAGTTGAGCTTTCGGTAGAAGTTCATCGATGGCCCCCATGTCCTTGGAGAATCTGTTCAGGATTCGTCCGCTGGGGTTCGTATCGAAGAACCGCATTCCGGTTCTGATGAGGGCGCCAAACGCTCTGTCATGCAACTTTTGCGACGCACCGATCGCAAGTCCATAGAACAAGAACGATCTCGTGATGCCGATTACGAAGATCGAGAGGACGATCGCTGTGTAGATGTAGACGTACGGGTAAGCCGGCGATATCGGGTATTCGGAGTCAGTGGAATTGCCTGTCACATTCCACCGGGCCATCTCGAATTCATGATGACGATTTTCTTCGAAGTCCACCATTTTCGGGAAGAAGATATCATTGACGGTGACTACGCACTGAGCTAGGAGGAAGAACAATCCCACCGTGAGGATGAAGCACCAGTTGCCCCCAGCTCTGAAGTACTTTCCGTAGATCGACCCCTTGATGATCCCCTTGGACGTCCCCTCGAGAACATTCTCGGCCTCTGGATCGTCGTCCTCATCCTCGGCGTCGGTGTCCCCTCCGGACATGTCTGGGGTTCGACTTCTGGTGGAGCCCGTGGACACCTGTCGTCGCATTCCTGATCTCTCCATTGAAGAGTCGTCCCCAGTTTCTGATGCCGAGTCTGACGCCAGGAGGCCAGCGTACACCGGCCTCTCAGCTAAGAGATCCACGTAATTGTTGAATCTGATTAGCTTTCCGTGCTCCAACAGGAGAATCGCGTCTGCCCCTTTGATGAACTGTAGCTGGTGAGTCGCTAGGATTCTCGTCTTTCCAACTAGATACCTCTGGAGGCACTCCTCGAAGAGGTGCTTTCCGACGTGAGTGTCAACAGCACTCAGAGGATCGTCGAATATGTAAACGTCCGCCTGACGGTAGACGGATCTGGCAAGGTTTATCCTGGCTTTCTGGCCTCCTGACAGCGAGCTTCCTCGCTCCCCGACGATTGTCTGGTCCCCCTGGGGGAACTGCTTGAAATCACTCAGGAGGGCGCAGGCCTTGACGACCCTCTGGTACCTCTGGCGATCGTAAGGCTGTCCGAAGATTATGTTCTGGCGGACCGTAGAACCGAAGACCCAGGCCTCTTGACTCGCGTAGCTGATCCCACCTTTGATGTCAACGCGACCTTCAGCTATGAACATCTCGCCCAAGATGGCCGATATGAGGGAGGACTTGCCAGATCCCACGGCACCGATCACAATGTACAACTTCCCCTTTTCAATATCTGCGTTCACATCTTGAAGGATGTTCTCAGGCTCTTGCGGCTCCCACTTGGCGGTCAGATTCTTCAGGGAGACAGCGATGTGACTCGGCTTTGACCCTTGATTCTGGCTAGCTGCGTAGTTCGCGGTGTTCTTCACCAGATCGCTAGCCACCAACGCCAGACCGTTCTGCCTGACCGGGGATTCGTGGATGATATCGTCGTCGATAAAAGGAACGTCTGGCTTGGACGATTTGGAAGGAGCACCTGACTCCGGCGAAACTGTTCGGTTCTCCAGCATTTGGAATTCGTCGTACATGAGGAAGTGCTGGAGACGGCGGACGGCAACCATGCACTCGGCGATCTCAGCGACACCTCGAACGAACATGGCAGACATGGTTTGGGAGAGAGTGGCAAAGTACGAGGAGAAGACGAAGACTTTTTCCGCTGTCAAGGGCTGGCCGAAGAACAGCATTCCGATGAGCGTACAGTAGACAGCCATTCGGGTTGTGAAGAGGTTGAATGTCATAAAGACGCCCCGGATCCATGAGCTTTTGCGGACAACTCGGAGCTCGAGACGTCTCGCCAACTCGATCATCGCGCAGAATGGCTTCTCCCAGGCGTACATCTTTATCACTTGAACGCCGGAGATAATCTCGTCCATCAAGCGAACTCGCTCATCTGTCTTTATGGCTGTCTGGAGGCGGAAGATTGAAGAAAGCTTGCCGGTGTAGGATTGAATCGGAACGACTATGAACACTACGGCAATTCCGAAGACTCCCGCGTACCCGGCCTCGACGTAGAGGAAGTACCCGATGATGATGGCGGACAGGGGCGCTGACCACATGTAGTGGATGAAGACTGAGACTACGTCGAAGCGATTTACGTCGTTGGCTACAAGGTTGACCACCTTTCCTGGGGCTGTTTCCCCTAGGGCTGTTATGCTCAGGCGGAGGGATTTTCTGTAGACGACTGAACACACAGCTATGCGGATCCTTCCGCCGATGTGGAAAGCACCGAAGACCGACTGGTTTATCGTTATTGCGTTCAGGGCGGTGGCCGCGCATATTCCGGCGGCGAATATCAGGGCTGTGTCGAAGACGCGGGTCGACTCGTCGGCTCGAAAGTAGCGGAGAAGTCCTCCCAGGAGCATCGGGGTGCCCAGTCTGAAAGCAGAGCAGGTTTGATTAAGATTTTTTAGGGTGATCCATTTTTTAAAGATGGTTTTACATCTGGAAATAACGTTGTTGTTACAAAGGGCGGCGCGACCTGCTCGCTTCGCTCGCCAATCTTGGAGGGGCTTCGCCCTCCCGTTCGCTTCGCTCGCTCCCCCCTTCCCTCACGCGACCATTTGGGTGCCATCAGTTATTATTTGGTAGTTCATGAGAGCCTTATCGACTTTTATGATGATGGTTTCTGTGATTTATGAGTTTCCCCGGTCCTATGACCCTAATCATTTCTCTGTATGCGGCTTTTTAACTATGACACACCATGTACACGCAGAAAAATGGTTTATTTGAATTGAATAAACTTTATTTGACTCAAATAAATTGTTTATTTGATTCTAATAGAGGATTTATTCGATTCAAATAAAGTTTATTTAATTCACAAAACAAAAAAATTCTAAGAGAATTAGAATTTAGAGAGAAAAATGCGCCAACACCAGGCCGACCTTCGGCCAACCCCAGGCTAACCTTGTGTCGACCTTGGGCCGATTTTACGCCAGCCACCGGCCAACCTTGCACCAACCCTATGCCGACCTTGGGTCAACCTTGCCCCAACCTCAGGCCGACCTTGGACCGACCTTTGTCCGCCAGAAAATCTTACGTGAACGCCCCCATTTTTTACATAAAGAGATAACAGATCACAACTCACCGTAAAAAAAATTCATTGAAAATTTGGAGAAGCCCGAGGAGAGAATACTCCCACAGAAAGCACCGAAGTATCGTCCTGAGAAAGCTCGGGCTTTTCTTGTTTCTCTTGCATCTCTCTAGCTCTTTGATCCATTCCCTGTAGCAATGATAGTGATTAATTATGGGTCATCAGGCTCATTAAAACATAAAGAACATCGCATACCTCTCTAATCTATCCCCAAGTATACCAGATTTATCCGATTGTAGGGGATCAAAGAGATCCGAGGGCTCCAATGCTTTTCTATAACCAGTTTTGAAGAATTTCAAGGTCCATCTGGAAAAAGATATCCCGTCAATCATAACGTGGCGTGTTATGACGAAATATTCATGCATGATTTTTCAGGAATTTTTACTAGGCTTCCAATGGAAAATGCACTATTTTTGGAATGAATGAAAAATTTTCAATAAAATTTCGTACTAGACTTATTGCCTTTTTCAAATCAAAATATTAAAGAATTTACTAAAAAATTCTATCGGATTTCTATTGAATTTTCTATTAGTTTTTGGCAGATTATAGTGAAAAATTCAAAAGAATTCAATTTTTCTGCGCAACTTATTCTATTAAAATATTTTCTATAGAAATACCTCGTTTCAAATTTTCTGCGTTTTTTAATTTCATTTTTTTTTTAGTGAAAAAGTCAGAAATATAGAGCCGAGGTGAATGGAAAAGTACGAAAATTCATGTCGAGGAGTTCCTATAGAAAATATTTCAATAGAAACATGAGATTCCACTCATATTTTCCATAACATAGTTTTCTATTGAACATTTTCTGTTAAAAAATTCCTGCGAAATTCTTGAATAGAATCAGCCAAAAATGAATGGAATTGTCAATACAACTTCAATAGAAATGCAATAGAATTTTCTATAATGATAATGACGTAATGATTTTACGATGTTATTTGCCATCAACTCACGTCCAGAGCAGAATTGCGAATATATTCGCCTTGTTTCTCGGATTTTCATGGACAAATTGTTTGCTAGCATCCATCTCAATACTTCCTTCATTAAACCAAGCAGATTGAATTAACAGACTCAGGCAGAACGATAATTTCAATCACTCCACTCAACACAATCCGACTCTAAATTATTAGGGGCATTAACACCCGATAACTCATCAATAATATTCTCGTCCAATGTATGTATCTTATCACGCATGAGGCACAAGAAAATGCAAACACTTCCATTGGATTCATCCGATTATTATGGTTGCAGCCATGACTTATTAATACGATGCAGGGACTCAATTCACATCACGCCGCTGGGTGATCGTCACTCCGAGTGTCCCTGAAATAGAAAAATCTGATGAGTTGTTTGAATTAATGATCGAGTCAGTTCCGTTTCCCCATTCTGCTGATTTGAATATAGAAATTCATTGCCTAACAGCTGGCGCTTATCAGGAATCTGATAAGGGTCTTGCTGTGTCACTCTTTTTGATTCGACAATTCCACTCGCGATTCGTGTTAATATTTATCGGTGGAATATTTATTTTTGGGGGAGGTGATGAAAATCTCGCGGTCGTTATCTGCTCGGGAAGACACATTTCTTGTTTCATTTCGTATGCGGTTTTTCAGCTCAGAATTTCTGCAGAATGGTCCAGATGAGGCGGCAATTCACACACGAAAAAAATTCGTTGAAAAATCTTGCGGATTCTGTTAGTTTTTGGGCCACTCTATGGGAGAATTTCACATTAATTGTGCGTTTTCTTATGGACAATGTTCTATAGAAACTATTTTATGCAAAAATCAGTAGAATTTCATCTTTTTATGCAATATTTTCAATTTTGAATAAATTTTCCAAAAAATCAAATAAAATAGTTGGAAAATTTGAGCCGTGGAATTTCTATAGAAAATATCTCAATAGAATGATTTGAATAGAAAAGTCAAATTCTATAGAAGTTTTTGGCGAATGCGCTAGACTTTCAGAAAATATTCTAGAGAATAAATTAATAGAATTCGGTTTTCCTATACAACTCATTCTATTGAGATATTTACCGTAGAAATTCCTCGATTCAAATTTTCGAAATTATTTCATTTGATTTTCTTACACACTACTCAATAACATTCACTTGATAAAACCGGAGCCTCATATAATTCTCTGTAGAACTAACGTGTTTACCCGAAAGACATAAATATGTCACGAGAACAATTACTACTACGAAAATTATCATGTTTTGATTTAACACGACAAAAAATCTCTTCAGGGCAAAATACCAATACCTTAATAACAGACAAGCGTATCTACACAGAGTACATAGACCTTACGATTAAGGTGCCGATATAATTCAGTAGCGAAGTGGTAAAACGGTATAAGTCAATTTTGGCTATTGACCAGTTTTCAATGAATATCTCGGAATCCAAGGGAGATGGCAAAATTGTTGTTATAACCTTTTTTGTAGAGCCGATTGTGTGCTACAACAAATGTAATTACGAAAATTTCGCTATCTCCCTTAGATTCGGAAATATTCCTCAAAAACTCAACGGGGAGACGAGTCGACTTAAACCGCTTTACCACTTCGCTACTGAATTGTTCGGCAGAGGGAATTTTTTGTCTCGGTGTATGAATGGATTTTTTATAACTGCAGTTCTCCAAAATATTAAACTTGAAATAGACAATCCACATCGTCAAATATTCAATATTTAAACTCAATCAAATACACAATTCCACGTCTTCTTCATTAAATCCTACCCTGATCTATGCTAAGTGAGACTCGAAATCACTTGATTAAGCTAATCATAAAGGATGACGGGCAATATCTTGATTGTCAGAAATCACGTGGGCTCGAATATATCCTTTCATTGATGAAGAACAGTATTACAGTGCGAAAAACGGTAGAATGAAAATATTGCCACAAATGGCGCGAAGCCTCATCAACAATGACGTATGTTTTTTATTTAAAGAAGCGCTGCCCTTACGGCTCGAGTCATTGAGTGCTTTCACAAAAAAGAAATTCCAACTATTGTTGTTTTCATGTCTAAAATATTGAAATGATAAGAATTCTTCATCTGATTCTTTAATTCTTTTGAATTTTGAAGTTTTAAGGATTTTCAACTAAAAAATCAGTAGTGAAGTGGTCAAACGGTTCAAGTCAATTCCATTCTAGCGCCAGTTCTCGATGAATATCTCGATTTTTCTTTAACGAAAAGTGCAGACTATCGAAACAGATTTTACAAAAATTTCGCTTTCTTAAATTCCGAGTTATTCAACAAAAACTCAACTGGAGCTAAGTCGACTGAAACCGATTGACCACTTCACGACTGAAATGAAAAAATATTTATATGTATGACCGTATTACGACTGAATAATCAATCAGTAAAAAATGAAACGGTTGACGAGAAGTTTGAAAAGAATATTTTTCAACTAAATTTTAGTGAAATAGGCGCCAGTCGATGAACTTTTAATTAAATAATGAAAGGGCATCGACTCCTCTCTAGTTAAGTTCGCTTATATTCCAATACGTTTCGTCATTTTTGGAAACTCAGTAGTTGAACAACTCTTCTCAATTCAAGAGGGAAGGAGGACGATACCCTCACTCTAGTATTTCAAATAAATATGTATAGTTTTACATGAAGAAAAATGTAGAATATTTACAAGCGTAGATATGACTGGGTTTTCCTCAAGGTAGGATTGATTTACAATTATAACTAGAAGTTCCGTTTGGATTAACAAGAATTCCACGATGTCCGATAATAATTTCCCTCAAAATTGGACAAAATTTGGCAAACTTCAATGGCTCTACTCAAATCTTTGAAAATTAACCGTAATAAATTGAAAATTAATTGTGGGAGTTAATTACAACTCCCGGGACTCAAAATGACGCTAAACAAAGGCTGGAACAAGCCCTTTGGCCCTGTTGGAAGCCAAAATCGAGACGCAAAGAAAGGCCAAAACAAATTCTCTATTTTTCTTCAATTATAATGAGTTTTTCTGGCTTTGCCCACCTGTCAATCGAGAAACCTTCTCTCAGGATGAATTCCAGTCAGAATGATGATTATTTGTCAAAATTCCGGACAAAATACATGAGAATTGTACTAATCTAGCTGACCCGTCCACTCTGTATGCCGGCTAGGAGACGACTCTACCCAAGCGTTGGTCGAATGGCATGGGCTACCTGCTCGAGGTATTTCCTGGGGGGATTTCCCCCTTAATTTTGAGACACTGAGTTTGATTGGACATTGAAGTTATCACAAAGAAACGAAGAATCTGATTAAATTGACATTTTTACACGAATATATCGAGTTTTAGAATGTTCTATGCAACGATTTTCTTGAGTATTATTTTTTTAAATGAAAAGTCGATATTTTCATATTTTTGATTGATTTTGAACATTATTTTAAGAAACGATTTTATGGGGAGGGTACTACGAAAGATTTTTATCCCTCGTTTGCTTCCTGGACGAGTTCTCATTTTCGATTCAAGATATTGCCTCTGCTTTTTTTTAGAAAGACCCTGGGTTGAATAACGGTTTTTAAATATTTCTCTCTATTTTATAAAAATCCAAATTGACTTCTGGTGATGAAAATTTGGTACTAGAAATTAAGACTTCAAAATTAAGGGTCGCAAGGGTCACGGGGGTCAAAATAATGGTCATGAGGGGCAGAATGAGGGTCATAAGGGTCAGAATAGGGGTTATGAGGGTGAAATAAGGGTTATGAAATAGGGGTTATGAGGGTGAATAAGGGTCATGAGGATCAATAAGGGTCATAAAGGTCGGAATAAGGGTCATAAAGGTCGGAGTAAGGGTCGTGAAGGTCAGGATAAGGGTCACAAGGGACATATGGGGCAGATTAAGGGTCATGAGGGTCAGAATAGGGATTATTAGGATCAAATAACGGTCATGAGGATCATAATAAGGGTCATAAAGGTCGGAGTAAGGGTGGTGAAGATCAGAATAAGGGTCACAAGAGTCATATTGGGGAGAATAAGGGTCACAAGGGTCAGAATAGGGGTTGTGAGGATCAGATAAAGGGTCATGAGGGTCAGAATAAAGGTCACGAGGGTCAGACTAAGGGTTATGAAGGTCGGAATAAGGGTAATGAAGGTCAGAATAAGGGTCACAAGAGTCATATGGGTCAGATTAAGGGTTATAAAGGTCAGATTAATGGTCCACAAAAGGATCATAGGGTCACAAGGGTAAAAATATGGGTCTATCTCTCTGTATTATAAAAATTCAAATCAATTTTTGGTGATCAAAATTGGGTACTGGAAGTTAAGACTCCAAAATTAAGGGTCAGAAGTGAGGGGTCAAAATAAGGGTCAGAAAGGTCAGAATGGAGATCATGAGGGTCATGTGAGGATCATATGGGGGACATATGGGGGTTGGCGAGCTAAGAGAGCAGGGGGCATAGCCCCCTAATTTATTTATAAAAACGAATTCGGCAATTGAATGTCAAAAAAAAATTAAGATTCCGCATCTCGCCGAATTTTCGGATAATTATTTGTAATATTTAAAAATCTTTAAATAGAAAAATAATTTCCCAAGAGGAGAGGTACTTTGAACCGGAAAAAGTACATCGCGCCATGATCGTGACCCATTCTGTTACAAACGATCATGACTCGCCGTTTCTCGAAGAAAAAATTCAAGTCTCCGTTTTTGCCGAGAGAAAAAAAAATTTCCAGGGTTAGCAAGAACACGATGTTTGGATGGTGAGTTCATGTTTATGACAGATCATATCAGGTTGGGATGTTATCGCTGATATAAATGTAATTTCGTCTGATAGTGACGTTAATTAAGTCTTCATTCTTTCGAGTATTTTAGCACAACTCATATCGAAATCAAATCTGAAATTTATTTTCCACTAAAAAAATTTCTAGAGTTCTCCAGAAGGTTTGAGAATTTTCCAGAAATTTATTAGTCAAATGAGAGGCTATTATTTTAAAAACCAATTGACGAAAGAATTTGATGTATTCATTTCACGATTTTTATTACCGGTCAGTTGTCAATGAATATCTCGGAATCCAAGGCAGATAGCAAAATTTTTGTCATAATATTTTTTGTAGCTCTCAATTCGCTCTACAAAAAAGGTTATTATAAAAATTTCGCCATCTCTTCTAGATTCAGAGATATTCTTCGAAAACTCAGCTAAGAGCTGAGTCGACTTAAATCGATTTACCGCTTCGCTACGGATTTCGTACATTCATCAATGTTAGAATTCATGTAAAAATGATCAATTATGAATAATTATATTTAGGGCATTTATAATTTTTTCCTTTTCCGTTACACTCAACAGTTCAACTGGCGTCTATGCAAACGACTTTAATGCACAAGTTGTTCTTAAGGAGAATGACACGCACATTTGTAGGAAAACAGACTGGGAGAGATGGTACAATAATTCTAAGGAAGTGTTCCAGTGCCGATAATGATGACACACGCCACTTTGAGTCAAGGTAAAGGTAAAGAATACTTCTATTGCCATGTGAATCGGGAGAATTTCGTGAATACGAGTGGAAAAATTCTGTGGAAAAATTTGACACTGAATATTCATATTAGATTGGGAATCCAAATAAATTAAGGAATTCTCGTCTTTACACACATGAAAAAATTCAATAGAAAACCTAGTGAATTCACTAGAAAATTCTATTGGAATACTATAGAAATTCTATGGGGTTTCTATAGTATTTCTATTGGAATTCTGTCAAAAAATTCTGTTTGTTTTTTGCGCTGATTCTATTGGATATTCAATAATAAAAAGTTAATAGATTTCGAATTTCTGTTTGAATTTTTCTCTTAAATTTTTTCTATTAGAATTATTGGACACAAAATTTTCCAAGTTTTTTCCGCTGGATTTTGTTTTGTTTTCCATTGTAAAACCCGAGTGTAAAAACTTAGAAAATTGACGCCCAAGCATTCTTGTAGAAAAAATATCAAGATAAAAATGTAAACAGAAATTCGAAATCTATTGACTTTTTCTTATCCAACATGCAATAGAATCAGCGCAAAAAACAAATAGAATTTTTCAATAGAATTCCAATAGAAACCCTATAAGAACCCCATGGAATTCCTATAGAATTCCAATAGAATTTTCTACCGAATTTACTAAATTTTATATTGAATTCTTTCATACGTGTATGCCTCTTAAAATTCTGGAATTTTACTGAATTTTCACTGAAACCTGAAATCTCACAATTTTTCCTCCTAAATCGCATTCAGTGTCACTGTCCTGAAAATTGGTAGTCAATTGTCCATGAAATTTCATTTTCATCACGCTGTGCGAAAAAGTAACTTTTTAGGCACGCTTCGTATGCCTAAAACGTCCCTTTTCCACACATTGTGATGAAAAATATCGTTCGATACTCGTGAGAAAAGTGTTTTTTGGCTCGTGGGAGGTTTATAGCACGAGCCGAAGGCGAGGGATATAATCCCGCGAGCCAAAAAACTCTCTTCCGCACTCGTAACGAAATATACTATTTTTTTTAACGATATAACTATTGGCGATACAGTCGTAAAAATCAGTACGATGCCCTGGAAATCAGCGACATGTTCCGGAAATAGTATATTTCGTAACGAGTGCAAGAAACATTTTTTCACGAGTTACGAACAATATTTTTCATCACAATGTGGCGGAAATAGGACTTTTAGGCACGCGGAGCGTGCCGAAAAGTTCACTTTTCGTCATAGCGTGATGAAAATAAATTTTTTTTTCATTGCGTCTGAATAACAAAAAAATCAGGAAGCACAATGACGTAATGAATAACAAACATTCTTCCACTGTAATATCCGTCGCGAGTTCTATATACCTCGATAAACACTCTCGAATTTCAACGTGAAACAAACTATGGCGACGGTTGACAATAAGCTGTCGACGTGTGTCACACCATTACGAAGGTGAACGATTGAAGATATTCAAGTGGGGCATATCAGTTTCTGCGATAGAATGAGCTTTCGAAAAACTGCATTTTTACACTGAGAGAAAAACAAACATGTTGTCAAACAAGTCTTGTTTGGGCCAATAAAATCGCTAGTTGAAAATTGCTAAAAAGGAATTTGTTTGGTTCGAATTTGAAAGTCTCAAACATGAATAATTGTTCTGCTTTCGACAGCAACGAAATATTTGGCTCAAGAGGCGGATAATTCACACCAGATGGTGCCTTTTCAGGATGAAAATATCTTATATAGAGGAAAATTTATCAACAAATATTTTATCCCTAAGTTACAAGATTGCTATCATATCATTATTATTGTTTCATTTAAGGGTTCATTTATTGTCTGTGATTATTAGACAGCCGAAAAGAAAAACTACTATCCCTTGTTTCGCATAAAACAAAGATTTTTCGGGAGCAAAATACGTATGGGAGTATCGAATAACGAAGGAGTAGTGCTAGAAATGACATTTCTTGCGTATACAGAGAATGCAATTTTTTTTGAACTACTAAATCTATTTTTGCGACAAAAATTTTTCATTCCGGCGCACTCTCTGCATGTTTGGCACAAAAAAATCATTTTTTGATAATTTTCAAAAAACTATTTTCTTGGCACAAGTAAGACTTGTTTGAGAGCTTTTTCGTTTTTCTCTCAGTGTAGACTTTTGGGCAAGACTATTCAACAATTTCGACAATTTATTTTCCTTAAATTTTTTTGTTCAATTTTGTAAATAAAAAGATGAGAAATGTAGAGTGGAAAGCACTCGGAAAATTCATGTCGAGGAATTCCTGTAGAAAATGACCCTTTAGAAAAAGTTGTATAGAAAAATTAAATTTTCCTGATTTTGTTGAAAAAAAATTTCTAATGGGTATTTTTTTATTAAAAAAAAAACGCGCAGTAGAGTTGCTGATTTTTGTTATAAAAATTATTGCGCGTGACTGATTTTATTTCAGAAACTATGACTTGTCTATTTTTTATTGCTGTCTCTACAACAGCGCCGTCTCATAAAAGAGTTCACACGGGTCAATTGCAGATAAACTACAGCGCAAGTACAGAGTCAAGTGAGGGTTACCATATCTTTTTCATTACGCTCCTCCACTCGTACCCATCACGCTTGAAAGAATTATATCTAAAATCAAGCGCATATGCTCGAAAATTCAATCGGTTTTTTATAAGAATTCTGTCAGAAGTGGTTCAATCGTATGAAGTGAATAGCTCATTAATTTGAATAATTTGAAACAAATCTTCAATTTAAGCATATTCAAGT
The DNA here is from genome assembly GCF_001412515.2 of Diachasma alloeum. Taxonomy (NCBI): domain Eukaryota; kingdom Metazoa; phylum Arthropoda; class Insecta; order Hymenoptera; family Braconidae; genus Diachasma; species Diachasma alloeum. The sequence continues at coordinate 2,580,890 of NW_021680371.1, read as the reverse complement.
ACTTTGGCTATTTTTTTATTGATTTTGTTATTTAAACTTTCTGTGGATTAAACAATTAATTTTCCACCATAAAAATCAGTTGGTCGAAATCATAACAAATTTATAAATATTTATAAAAAATGTGTAACAAATAGATAGAGATTTATAAAAAATTAGGTTTCCAAAAGTTTAAACAATTTCAGTTGCTTATTTATAAACAAAGAATGTTTTAAAAAATAATAATTCCGTGCAAAATGTTATGTGAATGACGCAGGATTATTCATGATTTTTTTTTAATGATTGAAAATGGTGAAATCTATAGTGTGGCCTGTTCTCACTGTAAAAGATAGTTTGGCTATTTTTTTTTCCAGTGAAATTGTTTTCTACTTTTGCAATCGAACATCCGAACTTGTATTTGAGCCCCATTTGACCCTAAATTTCCGGACATTTTACAATGATTTTATTATTTAAACTTAACAAGTCTGAATTTAAATTTCTATATTGAACCGCTAAAAAACATTTTGAAAATCTTGAAATAAAATTAGAATCTTTACTTTTGGAAAACGATTGATAAAATAATTTAAAAATTGCAATTTTTTGAAATTACGAGCATTTTCTATGAATAATTTATAAACACTTGATTTTCCACCATAAAAATCATTTGTTCAGAATTGTAATAAATTTATTCATATTCATAATTTAAACCAGAAATCGATTTCATGCCTAAAAAAGAGATTTCCGAAAGTTTAAACAATTTCAATTATTTATTTATAAACAACGAATGTTTAAAGAAATAATAATTCCGTGCAAAATGTTATTTGAATGACGCTGAATATTATTGATTTTTTTTCAAATTTTTCGCCTGCAATTCAATTGACAAAATCGCTGACTGAAGACGATTGAATTTATAGTATCGTCTGTACCAAACTGTCAAAGATCCTCAGATATCCTTAACTATCGGAGCAAATAAAAATATTTGCCAGCAATACCACTAATTATCAGGTGTTTTCTCGACATTTACGACCGAATAACGGAATAAAAGCACTTCCCAGCGAATTTCAAAGATCCTTCAATCGAACAAAATAAATTCTGACACAAACTTATTCGGAACATTTAATGGGCTAACAGGGCTTGGGGCAACCGACCTTAGTAGAATCAAATCAACCATTCATTTTATCAAATAAAGAATCATTACTTGTTGATGGATTTGTTTTCGTCGCTATTTAAATAATTTCGTCGCTTTCAACTAATGAAGTCTTCAGTCTACAGTCTGGGAATTGGTATTACATACTTCCCAAACTCGAAAACTTGAAAATCACTACAAAAAAATCTTGTCCCAAGCTGCTGCGATGGGGTTTTTACCCGTGCGGTTGGCCAGTCCTCGCCTATGGCTCGGACGCCAACGCCACACAAGTAAAAAACCCGATCACAGCAGCCCGGAAAAATACTATTCCTATATTCAAAAAACTATTCATTACATTGAACACGCACGACGAAATTGATAGAAAAATCTAGTTTTCTGTAAAGAAATTCCTTAGCATAAATTTTAGAATTTTTTTCGTTCAATCTTTTCTTTAATCTCATTTTTTTAATGAATAAAGAAACTCGAAATTATTATTATTATTATTATTATTATTAAATTGACATTTTTTATTTTTTCATTGACAACAGTGTAATGTTTTAAAATATAAGTTCCAACAGTAATTCAATTTCAAAAAAGGAAGAATTAGAGAATATAAACAATCTCAAAATTTCAAGCATTGGGTTTACCTCTGGTATTTACCTCTGGCTTTACCCAATGTTTACCTAATTCTTCACCAAAACCAGATGCCACCCTGTTTTGAATTTCACAACTGTAGTGACTTGCAATATTTCCCGGCTAATGATAATGAATCAAGCGAGAAGATGACGAATGCAGGCTGGAAGTCACGCTCGCCACCGATTCCGCAATATTGCCCTCAACTCAATTATGAAAAGCCCCAAAATGTTTGCAATCCAGGCGCCCCGATCTTACATGTGTTGCGTTAATCAACAACGATTAATTGCTCGTTAAACATCTGACAGCGGTTGGATAACAGTGGCTGGTTCAAGGCCACGCGTTTCGCGTCACGAGTTTGAGCGGAAAAAGGATTCAGACTTACAGAGGCATTTTTATTTATACATACGTTGAGTTCGTGTGTTGCGGGTCTGTCTACCTCCGGGGGATATCCACTTATTCAACGGAATCTTATCTCGTCGGCGCTTCACTCATTTATTCAATTAGAATCACTCATTGGAGACGTGAAAATTTTATTTGACTGTGAACATGTGATTGTGGAATATCGTCTGATGGGTAATTTGATTTTAATGAGTTTCTGATGGAGTCATTTGGATGGGAAGAGTGCGCCTGGGGCGCGGGAATGGGCGACACAGTGCGTGAGATACACCTCCGCAGACTGAACCCATTGAATCGTGCTGCGTGATATATCGCGGATCCCCCCCCATCGCTGTTTTAACAGAAATCGAGCTATTGCGATTGCTCGTGCGCAAGTTTCGCGGGGCGGTAGGAGTGCATGTTCGAAAATTTTGTGGAGGACATCTGCAAAATCACGCCGGGATTGTAAAGTTTTATTAGCAAACAGCGGCTGACGGGTGCGAGGATCAGGGAGATTATAATGAGGAAAATTGAGAGGCGGTGGTGGCGACAGGGGGTTGGGGGGGGGGGGGA
>NW_021680371.1:2568329-2578177 GCF_001412515.2 Diachasma alloeum | reverse complement strand
GGGGGGGGGGAAGAGAGGGTGGAGAAGGGGTGGGTAATTCGGCTTCGTGAAAATTATGGATATGAAATTACTAGGAGAGTTCGTAGATTCGGTTCTACGGGGTCTTAAGATTTAGTGAAAATTATGTATTTTTGCTTCCGAATGGAAGCATTGTAATCGACGAAATTTAAGTTTTAGATTTTTTGTGTTGTCGCAACCCATCATGATCCAAAAAGTCCGGAAATGCAATTTTTAGACCGCGTCAGTACGTATGTACGTAACAAAATTTGTCTTCAATTATTCGCCAGTTCAACAATGGAATTCAATCTTTTTTTTTCTCAAATGTAGGTCTTACTGAGCCCCATCTACTGCCATTAATTAAAATTCAATTCATTAACGCATTTTTAAAATTTTCGAATTTTTTCAAAAATCGGTTTTTTTACGATAATTAAAAAAAATGTTTCAAATTCATTAAATAACGGCTTGAAAAATTTGTTGAGATGCCCTTTTGACCGAGTTCGAAGATGAAGACGATAGCAGTAATCGTTACGTGATTTTTGTGAAAATTTGCAAAAATTTTTTTTTTTGAAAATCAGAATTCCGGAGATATCTTTGGATTCCTGGCTTTGAATGAATTGTATCGTAGCTTGAAATGTTTGTATTGATGCCCTTAAGTGGAAGTTGAACGATGGTTACGATAACTGCTTCCGTTGATTTAATTTTTTTATTATAATTTTCAGAAATTTCAAATTTTTCATCAGTTTCCCCGAAAATGAGCTTTTTCATGGTTTCTTCAAATGTGATGTTTCAAACTCAATGAAAACATGAAATGTAGCTTATAAAATGAATGTTACAAGGGAGCAATGAGAGTGGTGAAAGAATAATGAAAATAAAAAGAAAAAGTTCTATAAGAGAAAATAATAATAAGAATAATAATAATTATAAAATTCAACTGAAGAGAAAATTTGACAAAATTGATTGAAAAGAAACTTATTCAATTTAATGAAATAAAGTAAAATATGAATCATATACGGAAGAAAACAAAATGCAACATAATCATTCGGAATCATATTGTTAATTTATTAGCAAAAAAAGCTATACTATATGCTATACATCGGCAATTTTCCATTTGTTTCTGTAATTCGAGACGGAAGACGAGATAACTGGTATTTACTATGAAATCATGTTTATTTGAAAATTAACAACAATTATAAAATGATGGGTGGTTCTAATAAAATTCTCTTGATAAAATTAATTTTTTCTGCCAGTGAAGTTCTCAAACAAGTCTTGATTGGGCCAGCAAAATCGTTAGTTGAAACCAAAACAAGTGGGAAATTGCTCTTGTATTGCATATAGTATAGTTATTTTTGCTAATAAGTTAGCAATATACTTCCGAATATTTAATAATTTCAATTATTCAGTGAGCAACGAAGATGTTTCATTGAAGACGCCTCCCAAAATGACAACGATAAGATCATCATAAAATGTACGAAAAGAATCTTTATTTCCTCAAGATAAAAAGAACAAGTACATGACATATCAGTCGAGCATTAATGAACAAATTTAAAATGATAATTAATTGAATTACATTCGCATTAAAAGTTCTATCATTTTAACAGTTTCTATTCCATTTAAATCATTCAATCGTGCACCACTCACCACTCATTCTGTTATCCACTTGAATTTTTATATAAAAGATACTTCGTAGTCGAAAATATGGTTTAATCATCTATGTTTAATATTTACAGTTGCTTATAGACGATTAATCATTGATTAATTAGGGGGAATGAGGCTCGTGAGGTTGAGACCCGTGGGGATGCAGTAATTCTCTTGCTCACGAGTAATTGACATTAAAAGTAGTGATTGACGTTTAAAATTAAATAATCTCGCACTTGTTGGCTCGGGACTCGTCTGGTCGTAACGAAAATCTTCTCCTTCTCCCTCTGCACGTGTCCAATTTGATTTTCACGAGGGAAGGGATAATCGAATACTTGTAAACCATACAGATGAACAGGGAAGTGAACAGAAGTCCTGGAATTATCGTGTCTGGAGATTTGTTATCATGAGAGTGAGTTTTTCATACGCATACTCAAGATTTTTGGCTAGACCAGCACTACAACCATTCTGCTGAATCGTCTCGAAGCGATAAGTCCTGAAGTTTTTGTCGTTGTCGATGTAAGTTACAGCTGCCATCAGGGGACACATGATTATCTTCGTGTGATCCAAGAAATTTATCTGCAATTGAAGAAAATAACTTTTAAAATTGGGGAATAATGTCGGAATTTTGACAGCAGGACAGGGGGTGAAGAAATTCAATAGATAATTCCATTGAAATTCTATTCCATTCTTGCCTATTTCTATTTATAAATTTTTCTTATGATTTTTTGTAGCTGAAAATTTGCTGTGGAAAGAAGATTTTTACAAAAATTTTGTTGATGCCCTTTCATTATGCCATTTTTGCCAGATTCGATATTCCTTTTTTTAATTAATAGTTTATAATCATTCTCACTGCAAAAAGCAATGCGACCGATGAGAATCATAAATCCAAATTTATCAGCTGTTAAATTTTCATATTACAATAGATGATTTTCTCATGTTCTAATTCCTATGCTCACTGAATAAGAGTTTAATCATAATTACAATTCAATTCCTTCTAGAACACACTTTAGAGTGTGAATTTCTGAAATTCAATGTTTGTTGATACTCTGGTAAAAGTGCGTGCCCACACTGTTATCAATTTTTAGTTGGTTCACACGGTAATTCAATTAATCTGTTGTTCATCTCATCAATATAATTCCATGCTTAGAATATTGTCATCNTGATTCGTGTATTCATGTTTCACAGAATGGCATTCAATTCTCTTTTGTGGTCTCAAATCTTTCGATTTAAAAAAAAAGAAGCCTAAGAGATATTTTCATCCTAAAAAGGCATCGTCTCTTGTGAACGATCGTCTGTTTCTTAAAGCAAATCAATTATTCACGTTTGAGACTCTCAAATTCAAATAAATTTCTTCTTTAATAAATATCACCCAGTGACTTTGCGAACTTGTTCATTCTTCTCTCCGCGTAAATCACCAAAAATTCCCATCACCTGAACAGATCCATTAGTCAACTGCATGACCACAGCAGTCTGAGTGCGAAACCACTGGTGCATGTACGGTATCCTGGACATGCAGTCACTCTGTTTGACAGTGACAGACCCCCCAGCCTTCATGAGATGTTCATTCATGTACTGAAGAAAGAAATTCATAAGTTTCATCTTTTTCTCGAGTGTGTGGGGATAGTCCTTGACCGTGTAGTACACCTCGCATCCCTCTCTATTGATGTAATGAATGTTGTACTTGTTGGCCAGCATGATGAGCCTTGTGCCGTCGTTGTACATGACCCCGACCCCATCGTCGCAGAGTTGATACCCAAATCCGTACTTGTCCGAGTAGTCCACCCACTTGCTGACCCACAGGATGGGCTGGGCTGCTGGATCTGTCATCTCAACAGCTGACGATACATCCCTGCGAGCTGGTTTTGAACTCAGAACAGCGCCCACCTATGAATGCAAAATAATGGTAATTTGTTACACGAGTCACGTCAGCCGTCAATTTAGCGTTTTCTGATCATTTCTGACTTGACGCATACCTCGTGATGGAAAGTGACCGGTAAATTTACCCAATTGTCAGTAATTTTTTCTCACTGTCGATTATGTATGCTGAACAATCGCCTATCTAGATGTAGGAGACGGTGGGGTAAAACGGACACTTTAGACTTTTTTAAAATTATTCATAACTCAGAAACAAATTGATCAATTGACCTCAGATTAGGCCCGTCATAAAGGGAAAGAATTGTTCTTTGTATTGAAAAAAAAATTATTGAATTTTATCAACATTTCAACCCCTTATTAACATTTTTAAGAAAGTCAAAAGTGTCCGTTTTACCCAACCTCTCCTAATCTGACCGTCATTTTCATGCTCGGTCTTTTTTTTTCATTTTCTTCCTGAATTTTTTTAGAAATTCAAGTCCCGAGTCGATTTTCTTTCGAATGTGATATTGGTTGTTTTTTTTATTTTCACGAGGGTCAAAATAAGGGTCATGAAGGCCAGAATAAGGGACATGAGGGTCAGGATAAGGGTCACAAGGGTCAGAGTAAGGGTCTCAAGTGTCAAATTAAGGGGTTACCAGGGTAAGAATAAGGGTCCAAAGAAGGGTCCCAAGAGTCAGGATAAGGGTCACGAGGGTCAGAATAAGGGTCTCAAGTGTCAAATTAAGGGTAACGGAGCAAAATAAGGGTCACAAGGGTCAGATTACCCTTAAAGGGTTACAAGGGTAAGAATAAGCGTCCAAAGAAGGGTCTCAAGAGTCATTAAGGGTCACAAGGGTCAGATAATTACTCTTTGTCTGACCAAAAATGGCCAATAATTGGCCTTCGGTCAGTGATGTGTAATTTACGTGTAAAATGACGGTAAATTGACCGGTCAGCTTTGTCCATTTCATCCCTTCACCCACCTGTTCCTTCAGGGTAATTAACATTCGTTTGATGTCACGACCAGCTCGTTGCACCTCAGTCATACCCTCCTGCTTGGCCTTGCGTGCTGGTGAGCTTGGCACCCTGAACTTGGGTGACTCGAGCCCCTCCTCGTTCTGGTTCATCTCCGACAGGGGCTTGCGACTGTTGTACGTCTCCAGGGTGTCCAGGCGTGGGGCCATCGTCAGGCAGGACAGGGGGAGACTCTGGGGGAGGAAGCCCGTTGTGATGAAGGGGTCCTTCAGGAGCTTCGACACACTGGGACGCTTGGCTGGATTACCCTGGAGTGTGTTGGAGATCATCGTGATCGCTGTTGCACCAATGTTCGTGGGGGTCTTGTACTGGACCTGCTTTATCCGGGCGTAGGTCTCGCGAAGGGTCGAGGTCTCGAAGGGGGGCTTCCCCACCAGGAGGGTGTACATTATGCAACCGATACTCCAGACGTCCACTTCGTACGAGTGACCCACTTTCGTCAGGATCTCGGGGGCTATGTAGTTCGGGGTGCCACAGAGGGTTCTGGAATTTATGGAGGGGAAATGGCTTACTGAGATCGAGAGGCTTAAAGTTGTGGAGAAGTAACTTGTAAATAAATGGTGGACTATTTGAAATGATTTTTCAGGGGGTTTTCAACAATTAGAGAACCGAAGGGCACAATTAACTGTATTCAATCGTCAGTAGCTGGAGATTGGGAGAGTAAAATTTCACGATGTTTTTTCATTTTGCAGGTTTTTTTCAAGGTTTGAAATAAACCAAGTTTAACAAACTTTTGAAATGAATAATTTGTTATGTCGAAATACTCTAGGCTAACGGGAGACTATTGTTTCCTACTTTAAATGATTTTTCAATGGTTTTTTTACGATTAGAGAACCGAAGGGCAAAATTAACTCTATTTAATCGTCAATATCTGGACATTGGCAGAGTTAACTCTATTTAATCGTCAATAACTGAAGATTGGCAGAGTGAAATTTCACGATTTTTTTTTCATTTTGAAGGTTGTTTTTCAGGCTTTAAGATTAGCGCTGATTCATCTGAATTCGTTCGTCTGTCTAGGAGATATTGAAGATTTACATAATACGATTTTTGGGAATAATCGTTTTCATCTTAAAGTAGGAGAGGAATATTTACTTTTTTCTTTCACCCTCGTGCTCCAGTTTAGTTGCCAATCCAAAGTCACCAATTTTCACTTGTAATTCATCATTCAGGAAGAGATTGCCCAGCTTTAAGTCACGATGGATGATGCGATTTTTGTGGAGGTAGTCAACACCATCCAGGATTTGCTTCATAAAGTAACGAGTTTCACATTCTGTCAGGGCTTTTCTGCGTTTGTGGAGCTCCATCATAGACTGGAATTCAATAAAATAATTTATTAGGGGATTTTAGAGGCGATGAGACATGAAATATTATAAAATAACGTAATAAGTCATTGCATATATCGTTCAAAAGATATTTTCCATTAGGAATTTTCTCAATTATAAAAAAGGCCCAAGACATTTTCTCCCGTTTCATTCAGACTGAAAGATATTTAGAAAAAAAAGACATTTTCGTGTTTTTTTTTATTCACATTCTGTTGAATTATTAATTGTCCCAACAACCGTTGATTCCAGGGGAGAATGTCAGCAGATATTTTCCCGCGTAAATTTTCTCAACCATAAAAAAGGTCTAGAGACATTTCCTCTTATCCCTCTCAGAAAAAAAGATAATTAAGAAAAAAATGACTTCGTTTTCGTGGAACTTTTTTTGAATAAAAATGAAAGTAAGAGGAGAGATGAAAATGATAATGAAGAGTGTACACTTAGAGAAAAACGACAAAGTTCTCAAACAAGTCTTACTTGTGCCAAGAAAATAGTTTTTTTTAAATTATCAAAAAAGGATTTTTTTGTGCCAAACATGCAGAGTGCGCCGGAATGAAAAATTTTTGTCGCAAAAATAGATTTAGTAGTTCAAAAAATTTGCATTCTCTGTATACGCAAGAAATGTCATTTCTAGCACTACTCCTTCGTTATTCGATACTCCCACACGTATTTTGCTCCCGAAAAATCTTTGTTTTATGCGAAACAAGGGATAGTAGTTTTTCGTTTCGGCTGTCTAATAGTCACAGACAAGAAATGAACCCTTAAATGAAACAATAATAATGATATGATAGCAATCTTGTAACTTAGGGATCAAATATTTGTTGATAAATTTTCCTCTATATGAGATATTTTTATCCTGAAAAGGCACCGTCTGGTGTGAATTATCCGCCTCTTGAGCCAAATATTTCGTTGCTGTCGAAAGCAGAACAATTATTCATGTTTGAGACTTTCAAATTCGAACCAAACAAATTATTTTTTGGCAATTTTCAACTAGCGATTTTATTGGGCCAAACAAGACTTGTTTGACATGTTTGTTTTTCTCTCAGTGTATGGCATGAATAGTGTCCTCACCCTCTTTCTGCACAACTCGAGGATAATGTAGATATTGTGTACGTCGAAGAAATACCCATGGAATCCAACGACATTGACGTGACTTAGGCTACGATGAATGGCAATCTCCTGGGTCATCTTCTCACGCTGACTGTTCTTAGTCATCATATTTTTATTTACAATTTTACCAGCGTAGACTGCCTGACTCTTGGACTCACGTATCTCGTAGCATTTTGCGAATCCACCCTGAGTAAAAATAAAGAATACATAATTGGGTTTCAGAAACTGTTGAGGTGTGAAATAACCTCGTTCAAGCTTCAATATCTTGAGATTTATTGACGAGAAATTTGATTTTTGATCTTCACTTTCAAGATCTTTTCTGAGACTTCAAAATGACACCTGATTTATTCAAATTACAGCAACAGGTCAAGAGATGAATTACTTATTACAGGAGATATTGAAGATTCAATGAAAAACATTTGACTTCCCCAACAAATCTTTCTAAATGACTAATTAACGTGTTAAAGAGGCATTCTAGAGGGAAATGTCAAATAACATTTTTTGTGAAGGATTTCAAGATCTAAAAAAAATGTTCAGAAACATTTTTCCCTAAATCCACGTAATCCTGAGATAAATCCCCATTTCCAAAAAAACAACAGAAATTTCCTAAGAGCATCATAAACCTGATCATCCATAACCCTCAATATCTCAAGATCGGCTGAGAGAAATTCAATAATTTTTTTTATCTTCAAGATCTTCTTTCGATCTTCAAAAAGTCGCCAAATTTATCTCAATCGTACCATTGGGTCAAGAGATATTGAAAAACATTTGATGTTTTAGATTTATTTAGCTCCAGGTGATATTTAGCTCATTCAAAATGACTAATTAACTGCTTAATGACGCATTCTAGAGGAAAATGTCAAATAACATTTTTCGTGGAGCACTTCAAGACCTGAAAAAAACTTCCCGATACATCTTTCCCCAAATCCACTCAATCCCCAGATAAATCCCTATTTCCAAAAAAATGAACTTTCCTAAGAGCATCATAAACCTGATCTATAACCCTCAATATCTCGAGATCGGCTGAGAGAAATTCAATAACTTTTTTTTCAATTTCAAGATCTTCTTTCGATCTTCAAAAAGTCGCTGAATTCATCTCAATTATATCATTGGGTCAGGAGATATTAAAAAACATTTGATGTTTCAGATTTCCTCAGCTACAGTGATGTTTTAGCTCATTCAAAATTACTAATTAACTCCTTAATGAGGCATTCTAGAGGAAAATGTCAAACAACATTTTTCGTGGAGCACTTCAAGACCTAAAAAAACTTCCTTATACATTTTTCCCCAAATCCACTCAATCCCCGGCTAAATCCCCACTTCCAAAAACCAGAAATCCCTCCAACAAGAGCATCACGAAGTTGCCCATCCACAACCCTCAATATCTCGAGATCGGCAGAGTGAAAATTCCCAATTTTTGTTTCATTTTCAAGACCATTTCGTAACCTTCAAAATGAGCTCAGACCCATAGAAATCGCTCCGTCCAGTCAGCCGCAACCTCCCCTCGAAGAAACCGCATTTTCCCCCGCCCCCAGCCGCATCCCCCAAAATAACAATTCTCTCGCATTCCACCGGAATAAACCCAAGTCCCAACAATAAAACGAACTTCCTTGATCCCGCAAACACCCCTGGGATTACCTTTCCGAAGAATCGTCCCTTGATGTAGCTCTTGCCGGACTTGTCGTCGTAGATGATGTCCGGAATGATCGACTCTTTCTCATCCTTCGACATTGTGCTCTCGATATTCTCTCACTCCAGTAATAAAATACGAAAAATCCTTGTCTCCAGCGAAGGAATGGGCTAAACAACAATAAATCCTGGGGCAGTACGACGGGAGGGGAATTGTTGGAGTTGGAGACAAGCGAGATGCACCCGGTTAGTGGCTCCCACAACTTTCCAACCGAGAGCACTCGGACTCGGTATGTTTTGGCAACGGACGTTTGGACGTTTAAATTCAACAATCGACCAATCACGAGGCGGTTCGTTGGAAGGATCCACGGAGACGCCCGGAGTTGCACGAGAGTCAGTCATGTTCACAACTTTATTTCATTTTTCGGAGAGTCCGACGAGAAAATTAAATGTAATAAAATGTTTTCACGCGCATTTGGGATCAATTTTAAGCAAATTGTTCATTTAGGCAGCGGGTAGGAGGCGATTGGCATTGTGGAAGTATTTTATTTGGAGTCGACTGGAGACACTGGAGATGATTTGAGTCACGGGGTGGAAGGATCTTCCGGTGTTCAATCGTTCACATCCGGTTGAAATAATTTTTCAATGGTTTTTTACCAATTGGAGAAGCGAACGCCAAAATGAAGTTACTAACCGGATTTTTTCCCGTTAAACGATTTATGGAAATATTCACCCGTTAGTTTTTTCTAGACAATTTTTTTTCGTGTAGAATTTTCTCGAGGGTTTTTTCTCCGTTGAAAAATTACCGGAAATTTTTCACCTTGATGACATTCAGATATGTTGAAAATATGACAAAATTGGTTGAAAAAAAATTTTATTCAATTTAAGGCCCGGGTGTACTATCTTTCAAACGTTATCTCGAATTTTTTTTCATCTTTCGCCATCTGAAATTGTCAATTGAGTCCTGCATCACGCAGAAGTTTTGAAAAATTATGAATGAATAATCAAAATAAAGTAGAAAAAATTCTTAATTTTTTCAAAGAGCATTTTTAAGTTATATTCAGAATAAGTTGAATGACAGGAAATTGAGAAATGTATCTGATTTACGGTGACAGATGGCGGCCTGTCAATACAAAGAACAATTCTTTCCCTTTCTGACGAGCCTAAACTGAGCTCAATTGATCAATTTATTTCTGAGTTATGAATAATTTTAAAAAAGTCTAAAGTGTCCGCTTTCCCCCACCCTCTCCTAAATTAATCAAT